>NC_133783.1:25143831-25207436 GCF_003597395.2 Chelonoidis abingdonii
GCTGCAAACAGGGAGTTGCAGCGCTGGCTGAGCTTTTAAGTGTAGACAACTGCTAAGTTGCAGCGCTGTAACCCCCTCGCCAGCGCTGCAACTTGCAAGTGTAGCCAAGCCCTGTGTCTAAATGTAACAGGACAAAATCATATCTAGCTATTTTTACTTTATTGGCTACAATGGAGTTACGTCAGGGATGAATTTGGCCCAGGATTCATTTTTCCATACGCACAGAAGAAACCGTGTACTTTCAGTCCGGATGACTTGTTTTAGATGAAGAGAAATGACTAAACTAATATCTGAATGAAAGTGTGTGTCTGATCTAAAACAGTGCCTGAACTCTGGCTTGCAAAGTGTCTACTGCCCCTGCTGGCAGACACACTCCTTTGAAATTGAGAGTTTTAATACAGAGAAAATAGAGCCATTATCAATACCATAGTTTTATACGCCCCAGTCCAGTTGATGTATTTGGAATTGCAATATACCTGTATTTCTTATTCAGTTTAAATTATAACTTTCAGGTGAGGCAAGCTTCAAAAGGCTGCCAAACCTGTGAGCCTCTATTAGTGGGTAGGCAAAGGAAGGGTTGCATGCCCCCTGTATAGAATGGAGCGCTACTCAGTGCGAGGTCCCTGATGAATAACTGCAGGGGCTGGATGAAGATGGGACCTGGGGGAGCCAGAGGAGAAAGCAGAATTTCTGCCAGTGGGCAGATACTCCCTCACAGGAGGGTGGAATAAGAGCCCACAAAAGCTACTTCATCTCTGTGTAGTGGCTCTTCAGCCTTAGGTAGGAGAATGCTGCCTTATCTTCCCTTTCCTTCTAACATCAAATACTTCTTCCCAGCAACTGACTCAGCTACGGCTGAGGACTGGGCACTTGATTTGGCCTTCACGGTACTTTGTACATTTGCCACCCTTTCTTCTACTGTTGATGTCAGAAAAACAGAATTGCAGATACTCTTGAGTAAAATTAAGTTAGCATGTGCATTTGGTGCTTTAAAAATTATCTG
This sequence comes from Chelonoidis abingdonii, assembly GCF_003597395.2. Classification (NCBI taxonomy): domain Eukaryota; kingdom Metazoa; phylum Chordata; order Testudines; family Testudinidae; genus Chelonoidis; species Chelonoidis abingdonii. Next base: position 25,144,835 of record NC_133783.1, read on the forward strand.
ATAAGCAGGGCTTGCAGGACACAAGGCAGAGCTAGTGAAATCAGGGTGACCCAATGATTTTTGCAGTGAGTGGCAAGCTACTCATGCAATTATTAAGTGCTCAGACTGCCAGTGCCTAAAGCCAGCCCTGAGTTTGAGGTTTTTTGGCAGAACTGAGCTGTCCAAAACCCAGAACTGGATCAACAGAGGATGTTGCAGTTTAGGACTGTATTAACAGAGATGCCATATGTAGAGTAGCCTACATTGTTCCAGGCTCTCCTCTGTGCTGTGTTTGTTCCTCTTTTTCGTGAGTAGTAATTCTGTCCATGACATTTTAAAAGAAAATATGAACAAAGCAAAATGCAAGGTTATTATATTGAATCAATACTTAAGTAAAAAAATATTAAGGCTGTTTCATTCAAATGTCACATGTGGATGTTTAAAATTAGTATATTGTGTGCACAATATAAAAATGGTAGTTGTCACATTCACTCAATCCATAGCCAAAGAAGCATCATTTGTTATTTTCATGACAGCAGAGCTGGTCTTGCAGACTGTTCAAAAACCCCTATGATGACAGTGCAGAGTATTTTGGAATTTACAAACCAGCTTTACTAATTTGCTGTAGTATGAATGCCTCCCAAAATGAGGCTGCAAACAGGAGAAAAGATACTGCTCTATGAGTGGAAGTCTCCTGACTTTTGTCAGACCAAACATTTTCAAATACGTTTAGGTCCTAATTCTTCACTGTCTTGCACTCTGTACAGTATATACCCTATAGCAAATGAGCACAAAAGTGAATGGCGAACAGGTACTGTTCTGATTTGGTAGTGTTTTACACTCACTTTGCATAAGTGTAAATGATGACACAAGGTGCATAATAGTAGTGGAGAATCAATGCCTCCCTTATTAAATATCAGAACTCTCAGTGCTAACCAGTGATGAAATGAATTAGGGAAATACAAATGTACTGAATACACATCAGGCATCTTCCTGTACATTACAGCTCCTCCATATCTTATTGAACTATCTTTTTTATATCATTCCCAACAGTAACAGCCCTAGAAGACAGCACTTAAAATTTACACCACAGTGGCAGTCCATTTACATGGACTGCTGATGAACCATCATTCTAGGAAGTACCACTTTCAGTGGCAGGGGGAATCAGTTCTTCTGAGAATAGAGGTATGTAGACCACACAGATAAAACAACCAGCCACTTCTTGGCAGTGATCCCAATCCAGCCAGAACCTGTTCAGTTAAAATAGGAAAACAACTGCATCTAAACCCCCTCAAACTCTAGTCTTAGTATTACCAACTAGAACTCAGTCACCTCTGTTGATTTGCATAAATGGTTACTGCAACAGAAGCTTGTTGCTCTCTCTCTTTCCTTTTGGTGTATCAATGTGTTCAACACATGGAATATCCAATGGACTAAATATCTCCTCCGCTGTGGATGGCATGGGGACCTGGCAGCTCCTGAACTCGTTGCAGAGAGGCAAGATTCTGCAAGGCTATAGAGAATGTGCAGAAACCTGCACATTGTGGAGCAAAGCTCTGCAAAAGCTACTCCTGGGGAAATTCTGCACCAAAAAAATTAAAAATTCTGCACACAATATTTTAAAATTCTGCAAAATTTATTTGTCAAATTAACACTATATAATTACACCAGTTTCAATTATTTTGGTAATTTATTTCAAAATACCTGTTGGCAAGTACGTCTGTAACAATACGGACACACACAACAATTCCCCCAGGAGTAGAGTTAAAGAAACCCCTACTACAGCCCAGTTCCTGTTTGTCTGCCCTCACTCCTCCAGAGCCCAGCTGAGGGACCAGACACTCACACCTCCTTTCCCCCCATCCTGAAATCAGCTGTGGGGCCCCCCTGACCCAGACACTTATACCCCCTCTCGCCAGAGCCCAGTTGCAGAGCCCTCCCACAGCCCAGACACTCACACCCCTTTACCCCCCAGAATCCAGCCACACCCTCCCCCATCCCAAACACTCACACTTCTATTCCTATCACCCCCAGAGCCAAGGGATCCAGAGGGAGAAATGGCCTGGGACCAAATCTGGGTCCCAGGTTTGCCCGGAATTTTTGGCACACTGCCTCCTTCCTTCAGGACATGCTGGAAACTGCAGCTGCCAGGAACCCTCCAGGTCCTTCTCCCCCCTCCCTCCGTCAATGTTTCCTACTTGCGAACAGAGCTCTGCTGGGTTCAGCAGCCCTTAGTGGTTGCCAGCAGCACTGCAGCCCGTTTCTGGGGCCGGGGGGAGGGGACATTAATTTCTGCAAAATTCTGCATTGTGCAGTGGCTCAGAATTTCCCCGGATAATAAGCTCCCTGCACCCTAGTGCACCTGCTGCTTTTATGGGTGCAGGAAAGAGGAGAGATGGGCAAGGGCTTAAAGATCAAGCATTGTACAGATCCTCTGGTCATTTCCTCTGCAAAGATAATTGCGAGGGGCTGCTGTCCCTCTAAGGCTTCCATTCTGAGCTGGCAAGAAGGATTTCTCTTTTCTGGCTTCTCAGGCTTTGTGCTGGGAACAGCACTTGATCCCACATCTCAGCGGCTCTCAACTTTTCCAGACTACTTTACCCCTTTCAGGAGTCTGATTTGTCTTCCATACCCCCAAGTTTTACCTCACTTAAAAACAACTTGCTTTCAAAATCAAACATAAAAATACTGAAATGTCACAGCACACTATTACTTAAGAAGTGCTTATTTTCTTATTTTTATAATATAATTATAAAATAAATTAATTGAAATAATAACATTGCACTTGCATTTCAGTGTATAGTATATAGAGCAGTATAAACAAGTCATTGTCTGCATGAAATTTTAGTTTGTACTGAGTTCGCTAGTGCTTTTTATGTAGCCTGTTGTAAAACTAGGCAAACATCTAGATAAGTTGATGTACCCCCTGGAAGACTTCTGCATACCCTCAGGAGTACTTGTACCCCTGATTGAGAGCCACTGTCATATCTGACTCTGGCCATCCTTCATGAAGGAGGATGGCATTATGGCTAAGGCACTAGACTGGGACTCAGGAGACCTGGGTTCAAACTCTTGGCCTTGCCACAGATTTCCTGTGTGACTTAAATCACAGTCCCTCTGTGCCTCAGTCTCCCCGTCTGTGAAACGGGGATACTAATACTTTCTTTGTCTCTCTTGCCTAATTAGATAGAAGACTCTTTGGGGCTAGAACTAGTGTTAATGCAACATTCAGCTTGAAAAATCAAGCATGCAGAAGCTGGGAAATGGAAAAGTTGGGGTAACTCCCACCTCATTAACTCAGCAACTTGGCACACGAGGAGTGTTCTATATACTTCTTAAATGTATGTGGGGGCCTGATTTTCAGAAGTTCTGAGCAGCCATGATTCCAGCTGAAGTTAATGGGAACTCACCACCTTTGAGAAAAATCAAGCCTTTAGTGATTCTGACATACAGTAAAAACAAATGGAACAAGGGTTCTGTGAGTGAATTAGTGTAACTTTTCAGTGTACTCACTTTTGAACTCTTGATTTTGAACCCTAATGTTGCTTTAACATTAATTCTCATTTTATACATGTATTTGTTTGTATCTGTTACATTGATGCTCCAGACTCAGGAATTTCAAACCCTCATGGTAACCAGGTGATATTTGGGAATGACATGCCTTTTAAGTTAGGGAGAGATGAATAAGACATAATGAGCCGGTTTCTTTGGAAAAGTGAAACACTCAGGACCACTATTCATGGATAGGTCCCCACTAATGTGGCAGCTTGTAAATGCATTGTTGTATTGATATTTACTCTGGCAAAAGCATTGGAGCAATATTTATTAAGGAGGCCGTGGTACCCTTCTCATCTCTAAATATCCATCAATGCTGTTGCCACAATGCTGAAAATAATGAATAATGAATGAATAATGTTTCCCATCGGCTCATAAGAGGAAAAAAAGATTTCGAGTACCAAACATTTCTACTTGAGACATTCCTGCACATACACGGTAACCAAGACAGAGAAAGAGGAAAGGATGTGGGGGTGGAGATCATAATCCAAGCATGTTATTCAATAATCAGCCCCACACAAGTCAGTCTTTGCTGCACCAGAGCAGGTAAGACTCATATATGCCCCCCTTTTACCACTTCAATTAGAAGAACTCACATCATCTTTTTTGTTGCAAGTGACCAGAGATCTACACATGAGCATGAAGCAAGCCTGCTGAAGTTGGTTGGATATCTCCCTGATGTCAAAGGAATATGTCTTCCTGACACTTCTTCTAGGATTAGGGATCCAGCATCCCACATCTAGCCTCTGGGAAGTGGAATTTTGTTTGCTGCAAAGCATAGTCTCAGCATCTGGAAGTGCACAAAATGATACTGGTGAGTAAAGATAAAATAAAATTTCAGTTCTTTGGTGATTGAAGTCATTAGCTTTGGGCCTTTCAGTTTCACCAGAGGTGTGCAATACAGTAATCGCTACCAGCATGCCTGGATGTTTAAGATGAAACACCTGGCATTTTAGTGATCTAGTCAAATGACAAAGTGAAATAGTCACTTGACTCTACTGTACCGCACACACTTCCATATGATAATTAACCATAACTTTTCCTACTCCCTGTTTTCATTTTAAAAATTGCACAAATAATATTTTCATCGCTGTTATGTTTTCTCCTTCACCTAGCTGGTTTCTGCTTTAATTAGGCCCCTACATTTACCTTCCTTAATACACATCACACTGCAATACCCCTGAGGAATGACAGAGCCAGCTTCAAAAAAGTTTTCCCAAAATTCACAAAAAACGATTCCATTTTATTTGCAGAAATGTTGAATGTGATGAAGTGTGTCATTTGTGAATGATGACATTCTTCAACTGCCCTAGAAAAATTCCTTTTTGGAGAGGGATAATTGTGATAGTAATTCCATCAGCGGATACTGGAATCAGGAGATATAAGGTCTATTCCCAACTCTGCCACTGACCTGCTGCAAGACTTTGGACAAATCACTTCATCCCTCTGTTCTCCCTCTCACCTTTCGTCTGTGTGGTCTATATAAATTGTAAGCTCTTAGGGAAAGAGATTGTCTCTCGCTATGTGTATGTACAGTGTCTAGTACAATCGGGCCCCAATGTTGGCTAGGGCTTCATAGCACATAATAATAATATGGAAATGTTCAGTCAACTGGTCAAGTGACTATTTCACATAAGCATTTGACCACATCACTGAAATGCCAGGTATTTCATCTAAAACATCCAGGCATGCTGGGAGCGATTACTCTGTTGCACATCTCTAGTGAAGCTGAAAGGCACAAAACTGGTGACTTCAATCACCAAAGAACAGAAAATATATTTTATCTTTACTCACTAGTATAAATCTCTTTCAGCAGGCAGAAATCCACCCAGCTGCATAGACCGATATAAGTGTCACCAAATAGATTCTTGAAATGTTAGATCTTATTCCGGAGCATTTGTCAAGACTACGAATGCTGCTAAGAAGGAAAATGTATAGTCCCAAATCATTTTACTTTGTGTATGCATTTATTTTCCATTTCAATTGTTTAAACTCACTCTCAGCAAGAAGAGGCTATTATAAGCAGTTGGACAATTGGGCTGACTGCCTCTGTGTTGAAGGAGACGGTATGTCATAGCGGGTGAGTCAGAAGCAATAAGCCTGACAAACAACCTTAGAGTGATGCCATCAAGAATGACACACTCCCTGGCTAATTCAGCAACATGGTGGGGAGGTCTTTACATTAGAGAGGGCTACAGACTTGAGTTTTGTTGTCACCGTCACTGCAGGGGTCAAACATGACAAAGTGCAGCCAAAGTTTTCCACTTGATGGTTAGGATAACTATGAGTAGAGAGTTGTTGAAACAGAGAGAAGGAAAGGAGTCCAGTTAAACTAGTATATCACACAGTGGGCTGTCAGAGTCCTACGTGAAGCTTTAATTCTCCATTAAATAGATTTGACACAATTTTTGTGTGTCTCAGTAGAACAAAGCTGCTTTTTACACCATCCCCCAAATCAAACAGCCAGCTGGCTACACACACATTTCCTACAAAAGATTCTGAGTAGTGGCACCAGGAACTTCAAGAATTTCTGACCATAGGAATGTAGTCACAGAATAAGAACTCAATGCATTGTTCTTAGACATGCACTATTCAAATGCACATTTTTTTTCTCTTTGAAGCTCAGTAACCACTGTTCTGATGCCCCCGAGTATTTCTGCATTATCACTCAGTTCTCCAAAGCTTTCCCCCACCACTGACACCACCATAAAGCCATGTTCATTTCACACTACACTAGAAATACTAGAGAGGAGATCAACATTTAGCAAAAAAGGAAAAATGAACAAAACCTGGCAGGGAAAGGGATTTTATTCTGCAGCTACATTATGAAGAGTTACAAACAATAAATGGGTATGATGATCCCTGCATGGATCAGGCCCTTCTCACAAGGAATTAGGGGGTTGGTGAGTGTCTCTTCAGCACCATTAAGTCCTTGTCTCAAGACCAGTAGAGAACCCTGTAACACAGTGATATTCAATACGCAGCCTGCAGGCCAAATGTGGCCCAACAAGGCTTTGTGTGTGGCCTGCCTGCTCACCTTATAAAGGTTTATAATTAAATTTACCGCATGGGGCTGACAGCCAGAGTCCACCATCCAGGGATGACAGCCGGAGCCCCACTACCCGGGACTGAATCAGCAGTGCTGGAAATAAGGGTGCTGGGTGCAGCAGCACTCCAAGGCTTGTAGGGTTTACAGTTTTGTTAGTGGCTTTCAGCACCCCCACTATAAAAAATTGTTCCAGTGCCGCTGGGCTGAACTCAAAGAACGGTGCCAAAATATAAGTTCACCCAGGGCACCATTTTCCATCAGGCTGGCCATGGGCACCACCCATTTTTTCATTAGTGATAGAAATGGAGCAAAAAATTAATGGCGAGTGGGAGTAAATGTTGCAAAGTCAAGAGTGAAAACTGAGCTTTTAATCCAAACTGGACAGCAGATTTTCTTTTTATTATGCTACCTCCTTTAAACACAAAGCTTCTGTCTTTAATGTGCCATGGCACTGTATCTGTCTGTAAGGTCATCAAGGTGAGGCGCCACTTTGAATCAGAGCACAGTAACTTCAGCGTGGCCTATCCCCCTGGCAGTCTTGCAACACGTGACAAAATTAAAAATCTGATGTCTTGCTATCACCCTTCAAATGTCATTCTCACAACATCAGCAACTGTAAGGAAAATGCAACAGCTGCTTCTCTTCAGATAATGTGGGTACTAGCTAAACAGAAAGAACCTTTCCTGGATGCCGAGCTTGTGAAGGAGTGCATGCTGGAAATGCTGGATGAGCTTTTTGCTGGAAATAAAAACAAAGATGATATTATGAATGGTGTGAAGCAAGTTCCCCGTGTTTGATTGCATGGCAGCGAGCAGATTGGAGGTAATTCACAAGGATTGTTTTTCAGCACTGCTTTCCGATTTAAAAGATGCCAAATACGTGTCTCTTGCAATGGAGAAATCAAGCGATTTAAGTGACACTGCCCAGCTGTCACTGTTTGTTAGATTTTCTGACAGTGAGATTTTCAAGGAAGAGTTTTAGTAACCTACAGCACAGGAGAGATCATTTTTGAAAAGGCAAAAGGCTTTTTTGAAAAAAAATGGTTTAAATTTGCAACATGTAAACTTGCTTGTTACAGATGGAGGTTCCTCGCTGGCAGGGAAAGAGAAGGGCTTTGCTCCACCCTTCATTAAATATACTTCACTGAATCATTCACCAGCCTGTCCTGGACAGTAAGTTGTCTGGAGACTTAACAAAAAAATAATGAGCATTGAGATGAGATTAGTGAACTACACACGTTCAATTTCTAACTTGCAACATCGTCTTTTTAAAGCTCTTTTACAAGTCAATTTGGCCAAATACAGTGACCTGTTGCAGCACAACAACGTTCGCTGGCTAAGTAGGGGGAGTGTCTTAGAGAGGTTTTGTGTGCTTCAAAAAGAAATAAAAATTCTTTCAAATCACAAGATCAACAAGGCTTGAGGGTTCCTGGAATTTATGAATGATGTCCCCTCTATATCAGAGATCGCTTTTCTGTGTGACATTACTGGTCACTTGAATTCCCTCAACTTGCAGTCCAAAGGCCGTGCAAGCAGTCTCAGGGATCTGTTTGCAAGAGTGGGTGCCCTTCAGAGGAATCTTGAAAGCTTTCAGACTTAACAGGAAAGATGTTGCACTTCGAATGTTGTTGCTACAGGTGAAACATTGGTGAAAACAATGCAAGAATTCCTAAACAATGTGATCTAAAATTTTAAAATGCAATGTGAAAATTTTAAAATGCCAAAACATTTGCTTTTATTTGTTTGTGATCTGTTTATTGTCTCTGCTGGTGGACCTTGTCCTTCTGAAGCAAAGAACATTCTTGATTCAATTGATGAAGGTGCCCTTCAATTAGAAATTGTAAGGCTCCAGAGCTCAGATGTCTTGAAGGAAAAATTCAGAGAAGTGGGACTTTATGATTTCTGGACTCAATATGCTGACCAGTTACAGAATAGCCAGTATCTAGCCTTCTATCTTTTAATGATGTTTGGATCAACGTACCTCTGTGGATCTGGGTTTTCTACCACGAACATTATAAAAAACCAACACCACAATCGCCTAATGGATGAGCATCATCATCAGTGCATGCGTTTTGTTCTGACCTCCTACAAACCACTCTTCACAAAGCTTGCCAGAGATCCTCCGTCACCTCTCCCATTAGAGATTGCCACAAACATGAGTAACAATGTTGATGTATGAATTTTTTTAAAAGATAGAAATACTAATACTTACGTTGCAATCAAGGTCTTTCTTTATTGGCAGCTAAAAATTTTCAAAAATTTTGTCAGCCTTCGGCACAAACGGCCCATCTCTAAATTCTCAAAATCAGCCCATGGACAGATCTAATTCAGTATCACTACTGTAGCTGCTATCACTGATTCTGCCCAAAAGTTAATACAGCCTATGGCTGATTCATTTCTGGGGAGCTATCTCCAGCAAGGGACTCTCAGGCAGCCTGGCTCCGTTAAAGCTGCATTCAGAGCTGGGGGCCCAAAGGAAGTGCAGAGGCTGCCAGTCAGCCTCAGTGCGGAGGGCTGCGTATCTCTGGCAGATTCTTCAAGATCTGTAGGCTTTGGAGGCCACTCTGCAACACATTCAACAGAAGGGAACCTCCTGCCGAACTTATCACCTAATGGAAGGAATCAGGATAACTGTGTACAGGGCACCATGCAGAGATTGCCTTCTGGATTTTCCTGTGTGAAGGGGAATGCTAGCCTTTTTATAGAATCATAGGACTGGAAGGAACATCGAGAGGTCATCTAGTCCAGTCCCCTACACTCAAGGCAGGATTAAGTATTATTTAGACCAGGGGTGGGCAAACTTTTTGACTTGAGGGCCGCATTGGGTTTCGTAAATTGTATAGAGGGCTGGTTAGGGGAGGGGGGAGGACGTTGAGGGTCAGTTGGGGGAGGGGGTTGAGGGCTGGCCCCAACCTCCTATCTGCCTCCTCTAGGACTTCTGCCTCATCCAACCCCCCGTTCCCTGACAGCCCCCCCAGGACTCCCACCTCATCCCACCTCATCCAACCCCCCACCCCATTCCCTGACAGCCCCTCAGGACTCCTGCCTCATCCAATCCCCCCTGTTCCCTGACAGCCCCCTTGGAACCTCAGCTCCATCCACACGCCCCTGCTCCCTGTCCCCTGACAGCCCTCCAGGACCCTTGCCCCATTCACACACATCCGCTCCCTATCCATTGACCACCCCCAGACCCCTGCCGCCTCCATCCAACCCCTCCTCTTTTTCCTGTATAAGTGACTCAGGAGGCCACAGTTAGCTCACATGTACCCTTGAAAGCAGATAACTGGTTTCTCCTTCAGCAGTTTGGTTGAGAACCATATTTGTTGTCTTGCTGTGAGCTCTGTCTGGCACAATTTGTAGGGCAGAAGGACTGCGAAGTTGCTCAATCTTGCACTCTTAAGGGCATATGAAGTCATTGCAAACTCATGCTGATAAAACCTTTATCCACTCCCATCATGCATCCTATATTACATATAACAGATATAATATCCAATATTAGATATTTGTCATAAGGCATCCCCCATCCCCTGACCTGTTCTCATGGGGTCAGTAGCTTTAGGCATCTACATTTCTGCTGCTGGGCATGCATACAGCTGCCTAAGTCCTGACATCACCAAGCTGCTTGGCTCCTAACTCACATGAACAGAATTCACAAACTAGGCATTTCCCCACCTATCTCACCTGTGGAGCCTGATTCAGTGGGTGTTCTCAGAAGCCACCTAAGAGATCAGACCCCATACTAAATGACAGCAGCTATAGTAGTGGTGGTCTCCTTATAACCCATTGTTTATAACCAAAACTTTTTTAATCTGCAGGACAGATTTTATCAGTGGCAACTGTGACGTTGCACTCTATATGATTTTATGAAAATGTGCTAATGTAACTGGAATATGCTTCATGCAAAAAGGTCTCTTGTCAGGTATCATTACAAAGCTTATAAAATACTTAGTGTGATCATCCTATTTTTATAAATGTACCACTCGTGTATCTGAAATTAGAAATATGAAATATAACTCTGAGGCCTATTGTAATTATGCAAAGTGTGGGCCACTAATGGTGGTTTGGAATCTTGATGGCTCCCATTAACCAGGACAATTGACTGCAGATGGCTCTGTTTTACTTGTAAGTCTTCCTGTGTGTTGGCAAGTGGGTAATGAAGTCATATCACCTGAACTGGAATCGATTTCACCTGGTGTCTTTCCATTGAGAAGGAAGGGGTGGGAACCCAGAAAGGGACAAAGGATTCCTGCCTTATACAAAAGATATATAAATGGGTGGATCAGAACAAAATGAGGAGCCATTGTGAAGAATCCCCTAGCTACCATCTGAGCTGGAACAAAGGCTGTACCAGGGGAAAGAACTGTGCCCAGACTAGGAAGGCATCCAGTCTGTGAAAGAAACGTATTGAAACATCTTTCAGGGTGAGATATTATCAGTGATCAATTGTGTTACTGCATTAGGCTTAGGTTTGCATGTTTTATTTTATTTTGCTTAGTAATTCACTTTGTTCTGTCTGTTACTACTTAGAACCACTTAAATCCTACTTTCTCTATTTAATAAAATCACTTTTTACTTATTGATTAACTCAGAGTATGTGTTAATACCTGTGGGGGGCAAACAGCTGTGCATATCTCTCTATCAGTATTATAGAGGCCAAACAATTTATGGGATTTATTTGGATTTTAGACCCCATTGGGAGTTGAGCATGTGAATGTTAAAGACAAGCACACTTCTGTTAGCTGCTTTCAGTTAAGTCTGCAGTTGTGAGACACGTAATTCAGACCCTGGATCTGTGTTGGAGCAGATGAGAGAGTGTCTGGCTCAGCAAGACAGGGTGCTGGAGTCCTGAGCTGGCAGGGAAAGCAGGGGTAGAAGTAGTCTTGGCACATGAAGTGGCACCTCCCAAGGGGGTTTCTGTTATCTAACCTGTCACAGCAACCCATCAGTACCTCCCAATGTTTCACTTTCCAGTTCTCTCTCTTGCTCTCTACACAAAAAAATTAGGTTGGTTTAACTACGTCGGTCCAGGGTGTGAAAAATCCCCACCCCTGAGCAGCATAATTCAGTGATCTAAGTTCCCATGTAGATGATGATAAGTCAATGGAAGAATACTTCCATCAACCTAGCTACTGCCTCTCGGGGAAGTGGATTATCTACACTGACAAGAGAATTCCTCTTGTCAGCATAGACAGCATCTACACTGAAGTGCTACAGCAGCGCAGCTGTAGCATTTTAAGTAGAGACAAGCCCTAACACAGTTCCCTTCTGAGCTGTACCAGGATGAGATCCGATGGAGAGGCAAGGAGCAGTTCCAGTGACCGGACTCTTCCTGCCCTTTAGATGTCTTAAACTCACATTAAAACAATGAATGAAAAGCTGCCACCTCCTAGAGAAAGCCAAGTGTGAAAACACCACAACTCCTTTTCACTGAGTGCCAAAAAACCCTGAGGAAAGGAGCATTCTTCCCTCCAACTTATTAAACAATAACAGAATAAGAAACTTCTATAGTCAGCAGTCCAAAAAGGGGCTGCGGATCTGAAGGGGAAAGGTCTTGTTTGTGAGGTTGGTAAACCTGTTTTTTTCACCAGAGTACCACTTACAAAGTATTGAGCAATAAGGAGGTAGCTCAATGCACACTTCTCCTCCATACTATTGGCAGTTGTGTGCAGAAAGTCCCACTGTCCTACAGGTATGAAAGGTCACCTCAGTCTGACTGCAAAGTTCTGTTCAGCATAAGCCATCGCCTAGGGAGTTTGCAGAACATCACTATGATTATTTATTATCAGTATTACCACCACCCTAATCATGGATCTGGACCCCATTGTGCTAGGCACTGTACAAACACAGAAGAAAAAGACAGTCCCTGCCACAAAGAGTTTCCAGTTCAAGTATAAAAGACAGAAGCTAATGGATGATACAGACCAACCGCCAAGGCAGTACAAGGTGCTGCATCAGGACATTAATAGAGGAAACTTTTGTAAGGGAATAGTCTTGTCTTGAGGCAAGATGAATTATGTTCATAAAGAGAAGGGGGTTAGCTCCCTTTCACTACTTCCACACAGGGGGGGAAAAAAAAAAACACACTCTGTGACAGCAAGTCTCAGAGCCTGGGTCAACAGACTGAGCTTGTGAGGCTCATGAGCAGGCCTCAAATAGCAGTATAAATGTTTGAGCTGGAGCCTGGGATCTGAAACTTACCCAAGGGACGGGCCTTGGAGCCCAGGCTCCAACTTGAATGCGTACACTGCTGTTTTTAGCCAAACAGCCCAAGCCCTACAAGCCTGAGTCTGTTGTCGCAGGCTCTGAGACTTGCTGGTGGTGGTGTTCTTTGGCTATGTAGACATACCCTTAGTCTCGATTTACAGCCATGTCTTTTTCAGGGACCATGTCAGGGTGGAGCGGGGGGTAGGGTGGCTTCAGACACATATTATGGGAGCAAGAGGGAATATTTCCAGGGAGTGTAGGGATATATCGTAACTTACCAGTCTTGGGTTATGGTTCCTGCTGCAGCTTGGGGATCCTTCTAGGGCTCCTCGGGGGAGGGAGGGCTTCTTTAACTAGGTTTGCTGCATAGAGGTGCAGAATCATAGCCTTGTCTTCCTCTGGGTCTCCCAAGACTTCCTCCAAAGTCCTTGCTGCCTCCATGCCCTGTCCCTCATTGGCTTCCCATCCTACAAGGAAGTTGGCAGGTTTAAGGAGGGGGTTGTAAGTCACTATGTACTCGCAGTCCTGGAGAGGACCCAGTCCTGCTTATTGTAACATTGGCATATGCTAGGTCCCCTCCCAGAGGGACCATTAGAGTCCTCCACCATCCAGGGCAGAACCTGAGGTGCTTCATGCACTCCCAGCACTAGGACAGAATCCAGAAAATGCTGGTCTCTTCTAGCCTCCATGAAATGACCTGGTACATGTGTATGTTCCTGCTGCTCTGGACTAAGGCTTGGCGGGTAGTGTACTCTCACCACTCTTGATCAGCACCCAGGTGTGCTCGGGAGACCGGGTGCCTGCTCTTGGAGCATGATCCATGCTCGCCTGTGCTGATCCATAAAGTTCACAGGAGAACAGAAGTACTCAGCGCAGGTCACTACTACCACTGACAACTGGGGGTGTGGGGTGGGATATGGGACCTCCACACCTTTGGTAAAGATCAGGCAGCAAAAGGAGAAGTGCATTGCGGGAATGGCCCTGGAGAACTTTTGATACCTGTGACCTGGCACATGCCCCTTGCCCCCATCCGCACTGCAGTGTAGAACCTTCCATGCCACAGTGCAGGTATATACATACCTACACCTCATGTGTGCTAGCTCTCACACTGTGCACCACTCTCCTTCAGGAATATGCTATGTGAGCAATAAGAAGGTTATGGCACAACACTACACATGTAACTGTGTACAGTGATAAGTGTAGATGTAGTTTTTCTTGATTTATCCATAGTAGAATAGATTAAGCAGGAGACTCTGAGGGAGGCCTATATTAGAATATCCCATTGCCCAGTGTGAGAGCACTCTCGTGAGAGTTGGGAGACCCCTGTTCAAATCCTCTGTCCCCTCTCGTAGAGATGAGGAAATTGAACCTGGGTGTCCCACATCCCAGATCACTGCTCTAACCACTGGGCTAAGTTATAAGGTGGGCACCACCACCATCTCCTCCACTGTATCCTGCACCAGATTGGGCCCCAGAACGTACGTGGCCAAATGCTTATCTTCCCCCAGTTTGTGAGTCACTCTGGGGCTTATGTGGTAGATGGGTGTTCAGGTGCTTAGAGTGGAACCACAATGCACATGCCCCAGGGTCTAGAATTCAGGTACCTAGGAGACTTTTACTGCAGAAAGTTAAACTCACTCTGCATCTATAGGGGTAGGCAGCAGCTAGGTGGGAATTTCCTGGATCACATTGGTGCCATCCATGGGCACTTAGGCACCTAACTCTGGAATTTAGGCACCTAAGTTGCATCACTGGATATACTTTCAGTCCTCACAGGACTGGGCCCTATGTTTCCATACTATGGCTAATTTTTCATGTGTCTTTCGAGATGGAGATAGACTAGAACATCCCCAGATATTATATATCCAGATCATGATATTACAGCTCTTCCAGGAAAAGAGCAGAAGTTAGTGTGGTTCCAAATCATCACATTTAGTATCAGATATGCACTTATGCAGCACATACTGAGTTTCGATTTCCAGGTGTTTCTTACTCGGTGAGCAAAACCAAGACTAAAATATGCTAGTGCTGCTGCCTTACATCCTGTTAATGCAACAAATTATTTTCTTTCCCAGCGTGTGTGGCCAAGCATACAAGTCCCCAGCAGTGCAGCGGTTCTGCAGAGAGATATAATTGTCACTCAGGGCAAAAAACAAAACAAAACAAAAACCTAAACCCTTATCACCTCTCTAAACTAAATGTTTTCTTTAGGCATCCACATGTCTCAGCAAGAGTAGGAGATGGTGCTGACCCATACAAAGGTTAGGGGGATGCAAACACTTGAAGGAGGTAATGAAAGGGTTTGGCTGCACCCTGAGGTGCTTCCTCTGCTTGAGGTGAGCAGCTGCATTCAAATCTCCTTCCTCTAGTCCCTGGCCTCCACGCAAATCTGTTGCCTCCTTTTTAAACCAGCATTTAGAGTCTCTCATGTTAAAAGTTCAGCTTTAAAAAGCTCTGAGAGGTTGCCCCTCAGGTCATTATTTCCACATCCCTTTTATGTTAAAAGGGGGAAGAGGATCAGAAAAGTGACTCAGTCTAAATGACATCTCAGTGTCCAATATTATTCTCCTTCCTTTGCCTTCCAGATCAAACATGCTCCGTTTACAAGTTAAAACAGGATTTTTTTTGCCAGCTCATGCTGCAAACTTCTAGCTTCCAGCCAAACAGTACTAGGATGGCAGGACCTGCACATTGAACAATGAAATCTCTGAATAATCACCTAAATCAGAATATTTTTTTAAAAATTATGTGAGCAGATATTTTAAAAAGAACTTTAGGGCTCGTATAGGTTGGGGGTTTTTTTTAGTCTAACAAAAAATTTGAGATCCCTGGGGTTTAAATTAAATAGTTATCAGTTAAAAGGTCAACTAGACAACTATCTACCTGAAAATAGTACAATTTTGAGTTTCTATCTTACAAGCATTTCTGAGAGGAGACTGCCCCTAGATTCCCTTAAATGGACTCAGTGTCTGCAGGACTTACTCTGTTTCTAATGTCCAAGGCTGGGATCTTTGTAACTCAGCCTGGCGTCTGAAAATCAAGTGAGGTCCTTCCCACATCATAGAATGTCAGGGTTGGAAGGGACCTCAGGAGGTCATCTAGTCCAACCCCCTGCTCAAAACAGGACCAATTCCCAACTGAATCATCCCGAACAGGGCTTTGTCAAGCCTCTAAGGAAGGAGATTCCACCACCTCCCTAGGTAACCCATTCCAGTGCTTCATCACCCTCCTAGTGAAAAAGTTTTTCCTAATATCCAACCTAAACCTCCCCCACTGCAACTTGAGACCATTGCTCCTTGTTCGTCATGTACCACGGAGGAAAGTCTAGATCCATCTCTTTGGAACCCCCTTCAAGTAGTGAAAGAGCTGATCAAATCCCCCCTCATCTTCTCTTCTGCAGCCTAAACATCCAGTCCTCAGCCTCTCCGCATAAGTCATGTGTGCCAGCCCCCTAATCATTTTGTTGCCTCCGCTGGACTCTTTCCAATTTTTCCACATCCTTCTTGTAGTGTGGGGCCCAAAACTGGACACACTACTCCAGATGAGGCCTCAGCAATGTTGAATTGAGGGGAATGATCACGGCCCTTCATCTGCTGGCAATGCCCCTACTTATACAGCCCAAAATTCTGTTAGCCTTGTTGCAACAAGGGCACATTGTCGACTCATAACCAACTTCTCATCCACTGTAACCCCTAGGTCCTTTTCTGCAGAACTGCTGCCTAGCCAGTCTGTAGCAGTGCATTGAAGATACAGTAACAAGGTCAGATTTCTGTTCATTAACTATATTTTAATAACAGGTTCCTAATACACACAGCCATATTTTCCTTGTCTCAGACTGAATGCTTTTCAATTGCTGATATTTTCTTTGGATTAAGAATCTTCAAATTCCCTTGAGGTGTGGCATAAACTAGAGAGAACATTCAAGCAGCTCCAGACAAAGAAATCTTTTAAACCTCTTCCTTGCTGATGATGGCTACAATTTCCAGGAATTTCAACAAATAAGAGAAAGAGGAGGAAGATGATAATTAATTATTGGTATAGCCTTTGACCTCAGGTGACTAATGTGTCTGGGGTGGTGACTTCATCCTCATTCTCCATGTTGCTCATTTAACCACAGCACCACACACTCAGCAGAACTCCTCAGAAAGGCCAAGTCTGTAACAGCAGGGAATGCTGCAGGTCAGGGTTGAAGTGTACTGGAAAGTTGCATAAAAAAAGGTCCAAAACTAGAACAGCAAGGCTGCTGCAGGACAGGACAGGACAGGTGTGCATCAACGGCACTACTGGGAGAGAGGGAGGGAGCAGGGACAGGGTGAGGGTGGGCTAGGAATGGGATTGGTCAGGATGTTTTGAGCCAGGATGGAAATGTATTAGCCAAAGCACTGACATCACTAGCAAAAAAGATTAGTGGAATAATTGCTGTGCCAGCAAGTCCCATAGTGTCTATGTTTATGATGACATTGTATATACTCATCCTCTTGTACAGACAGTGGGCGGTTTAGTCTAGTCCCATTTCATTAAGAGCCTATATTGAGGATGTGATCTGTGTACGTAGTGCATGCCTCAAGGGTTTCAGTGACCCTGACTCTTCAACATACATCCTACTAATATCATTCTCTTACAGCTTGATGTTCCACTCACTTCAACCTGAAATGTTCTCAGCAAATAGTGGAACCACAGAATTCACTGGGGGCTTGTGGAGCAACAAAAGGGATAACCTGCTGATCCAGAGGCTTTCACGCCACAGAGGTTTGGAATGGCTCTGGGGCTTTTATTGATTCCAAGGCCAGAAGGAACCACTGTGATCATCTAGTCTGGCCTCCTGTATAACACCGGCCATAGAACTTCCTCAAACAACTCCTGAGGCAGATCCTGTAGAAAAACATCCAACCGTGATTTAAAAATGGTGAGTGATGGAGAATCTACCATGAACCCTTGGTAAATTGTTCCAATGGTTAATTACTTTCCCTGTTAAACTATTTCCTGTAGAATTTTAGATCGCAAAAGAGCCAGCTCAGAAACAATCAAGTGTACCCATTCTCCCTCTGGCTGGTGTAATGGTAGCTTGAAGTGTTTACTTGCCCTGTTGGTGGGGGCAAAGGAATTTCTTCCTGTAATATGTTTGTGATGTAAGTGATGAGAAATCCCTCTCCCACCTTGAAGGCTCCATGGTATGCTTCTAATTCAGTGAGGTCATCTTTATACTTTGTTATTTTTAAATGGATTTACTTCAGACAACTTGCAACTATATATACATATGTTAAACAGAAAGCAAAACAAGCATTGCAGTCTCACCTTCTTTAATGTCCCATCTGTTTTTTTTTTTTCAGTCTTACTCCACAATCCTCCCCTAAGCTTTCTTGTTCTTCTGCCCATAGCAACACCCATTACCCACTCCTAATGGGATGGTGGATTGTGACTGTTCCACAATCATCCTTAGAATTAACCCTCCCTGCCCACTGCTTCATATATTCTGCTGATGCAGCAGTTTGGTTTGGTGCAAGGTAGTTAGTAAAGATCCTATTACTTGTAAACAGCCCCCCTAGGGAATGTCACGCTCTTTCCTAACACTTGTGGGATCTTCAGCACCACATAGAAACTGAGATGTTATTGGATGGAGATATTCCTGTCTTGAACTGAATGTTTTATCTGTCAAGACAGAAACTTTGCTCCACCTCCACCCCCTTTTCTGCTTCACACTTCCCAAATGTACTTCTTAAATGTTGCATTTAAGAAATGGATATCATGCCCATTTCCTATCGTTCTGTCTCAGATCCCTCACTGTAGCTTGAACAAACACCTTTGTGACATCTTGTCTGGCCCACATATACTATACACAAATTCCGGGCAGATGCACTACTAGAAATGAGAGCCTGTGGTCACTGACTTTTCCAGTCCAGTTTTGGTGTTCTTACCAGTAGTCAGCTGATCTGATCCTTTATGTCAGTGTGGTGGTGGTGTGAGCTCCTAATCTCTACTAGCTTCCTAGCCAACAAAAGGGTTTCGTTTTCTAGCTTTCAGTGATGCTTGGTATCATATGCACCAATCACAAAAATCCCCGAATAGCAAAAGTAATGGATATCATTTATTTAAAAAAATACACATGAAAATACTGGAATCCACAACTGCTATGGCCATCCCATCCCAAGTTCAGTCTCAGGCCAAATTCCTGCAGTTACACCCTTGCAAATGAACTTAGGTGCCTGCGGAAAGCCCCATTGGAGCAAGGGTCCACCCACTCAGCAGGGCTAGGATTTCCCCTCCCTTATATCTATCCTATTCTCAGAATTCACAATCATCTTCCCTACTTTTTATTGCAGGAAAAAAATCATTTGAAACATCCTTTGAGAAGCTGTATTACAGATTTGACTAGAGAGTACCTGACATTTTTGCAGCCAGCTCAACTGCCTCCACACCTGTACCTATTAAGGGAGCATGTGATGGGCAATGCGAAACCAGAGCACGTCTCCTTTCACAACTTCAGCCCCTGCTTGAATAATGGTGTGTATGGGGTATTACAAATTTAGAGCTAGATTAAGCCCTTAGGCTCAATACCTGAGTAGAGTGGGGGTCATTGCTGTGC
This sequence comes from Chelonoidis abingdonii, assembly GCF_003597395.2. Classification (NCBI taxonomy): domain Eukaryota; kingdom Metazoa; phylum Chordata; order Testudines; family Testudinidae; genus Chelonoidis; species Chelonoidis abingdonii. The sequence continues at coordinate 25,164,204 of NC_133783.1, forward strand.
TGCTCCAGGAAGTAATTGTGCCCCACTGAGGCAAAATTCCCCTGCAACTCCACCTGTCCGTAGTGGGGGAATGGTGGACAGGGAACATTGGACACAGGAAACTTTAGCCTTTATTGGGTGATGCATTTGGGGAGCATCATGGCTCCATGTATCCCCACATCTCCCCACCTCCTTTCTGCCCTACTAGTGGCATGTGGAGCCAGTCTCAGGAAAAGATTCCTCGAGTTGCAATTAAAGGAACAGCGAGAAAGAATTCCACATAGAACCAGTAGTGCTATTTTAGGTAATTAGTTCATACTATTTCAGAAGGGAACTCCAAGGCCATAATTAGCATTGTCTGTGCTAATATGTTCTGCAATCTGTGAAGCAAAAAAAATCCCATATATCCTCAAACCTCACTGAGCTAACCCAAAGGCTTCAGCTCAGGGGCCTGTACAGCCCCTGCCCCCCTTTTGACATCTCTCAGGGGGATGAGGGGTGATGGTCATCTCTGGTAATAGTGCCCCAGCATCAGCCTGAAAACTGCACTTGTTCATGCAAAAGGGATAGAAAAATGGCACTACAATAATACAAATAATTATCAGAGCTAAGTGTGTGAATCCCAATACTATGGGTGAAAGCAAGTTCAGCATTTTGGCTGGCACAGACTTGAGGCCATATTTAGAAATATGGCCCAAAAAAGGCTGCTACAGAGTTCACTCCTGGAATGGCATGAATTTGAAATGACATTTAGAAAGAGTACCAAACATCTTAGTTCACACATGCACACACACACCATTATAAATCCAGACTCTACATTCAGTACAATTAGGTTTAGTGAGCTGTGAATACCCCACACATACCAAATGGAACAAGACAAAGGTCCTACAGATTAGCAGACTGTTCTAAACAAGATGGATAGATATTTCGATCTCATTGCTGAGTGATTTAAGTACTGCTTTTCCAAAGCGAATAAGATGTCCCAAATTTTTAGTAGAATTGTCTTCTCACAGTTGACTCTTGCCACAGAAAATTGAAGATTTAGGATTTCCCAATTTTAAAACCCTACCAAGACTTCCCCTCTGCATGAAGCACACCATAACCTGGCAGGCAGTCAAAAATAGAAGTACACTGGGATGGGTAAATTCCAAAGAGGAAGAATGTGTGAGGCCTGTTCCCCTCTGAGCAGCATTAAGTTGCCAATTTTATAATATGAATCAGTCTCGGCTTCATACTATTAAACACACTAGGGGAAACGTGCATATCGACGTCTAAAAAACCTGAACTCCAATGTTTTAACCTATTTCTTCACTAACATGGAAGAACTACTCAGTTAAGAAATACCTATAGTAAATCTGCTCTTTAATAGTCACTCAAAGCTGTTTAGCAGGAAAAAATATTAAACAGTAAAAAACACAGGGGGCTAAAAACACCAAAGGCAGAAAAGAAGAATCTCAGAATGCTGGAACTGTGGAAAGGAGAATGGAAATATAACATACCTGCTATGGAGATGGCCCATAATGAATGCTTTGTGGCCCAAGGGAATGATGAATAGCGCTAAGACAGTTTGGTACAGCAATATCCCCTGGGCTGGGAATGGTTGTTGCAAAGAGACCAGAAATGAAAGTGGACAAAAGATAAGAGAATCACAGACGTTTCATTGGATTGAACAAATGGGAAATCTAAACAAAAAGTTACTTTTCAATTAAAGGAGAAGCAGGGAGATTGGCAAGGAATGTGATCAGTAAAGTAGCCTAGGTTAGTGCTATCCAGTGAATCATAGGGGCAAGGTTGCAGATTACATTTTATCAGGTTTTCTTTTAGAATTTGAGAACATAACAAAAGCACTATCAAAATGATTATAGTAATTTTTCCATTTACTGAAAGCCCAGTTTCTAGTAAGTGTATAATTTCAATAGCTAGTTCAACAACATTTTTATTACGTTTTCTATAAAAAATTCAAAATATTGAGAAAGGCACTAAGTTTTTCTTATAAAAATGAAAAACATTGACGATGGCAATTTTTCCACACACAAAATTCCTATTTTTTTTTAAAGGTCATTTTCCTGGATTTTTCTTTTGAGTTTTCCCAAAGTTTGAGCTGCTCTTTAAAACGCATGATGTAAAAGATGGGGTGGTGGGAAGTGATGCCATTAAAGTTTCTAATCTACACTGACAAAGCTGGAAAAGGGCTTTTTCTCTATATGCGTGCAATGGCAGGAGGTGTAATAAAATGAATATTTTTTTAAAAGCTAATCAGAACATTTTGTAACATTAAAGACGTTCCAGTTGCTATTTTGTGTTTTCAAGGATAATTTGACATTACTGTACCCACAACCTAGAGAAACTCTGGTCTCCCTCCAGGGCAAGGCTGAGCAACTACAAAATAAATAAATAAAATAAAATAATCAGATTTGCCAGTAGAAATGAAGGGTAGTAATGAATGTTTAAGAGGAATAATAGGACCAGACCTGGGAACTGCTTTTGGTCTTATTCTAAGTCCCTTGTCATCTGGCCTTTTCCACAAATGAAGGGCCAGTGCAGGTGAGCTCCCCACCCCTTCCTCCTTCACACAACTACTGCCCATAACATTTGGAGCAGATACCCCAAGGACTCAAAGGACTTGATTTTCAGAATTGCTGAGCACCTGCAACTCATATGGACTTTAAGAGGAGTTGTGGGCACTCAGCTCCTCTGAAAATGATGACTTAATTCAACAGACAACCTTCTGTGGTGCTTGCCACCCACAGGATGGATGTCTCACCCACTAGGCAATGGTCATTCCCCGAATACGTATGATGTCTTAAACAACCAGGGGAGCAAGAACCATGCGTTAGCTGCCACACAAAGCTAGCTATACAAACAGCACTTTGGTTACTTAGCACTTTATATCTGACTGGATTTTAAAAAAATACAGCTCTCTCATACATATTAGCAGGCTGTACATAAACCATTGTGAAATACCTGGTACTATTGATATTAGCTACAAACCAGTCAACATAGGCAGTGGAGTTAATTAAAAAATGGGATTATTATTTCATGGAATTTTTGTGAATGATTTGTTCTTCTTTGCTTTGAACATTTTTTTTTTTGTTCAACTAGCACTAATAGGCGGAGTTTAAATTCAGACTAATGGGAATGGCGGAGAAGTTGGTGGCAGTCTTGTGGACTTTCCAAACTCCTGGATCCTGGTTTGAATTCACTCAGCAATCCTGGAAAACAGGAACATTAGCAGTGCCCAACACTGTATCCAAAGATGCGCTACGCCAGCATCTTATAACCAAGTACAGTAGATTGGTTCTATGGACAGTAGCTCACAGGGAATAGAGTCAATAGCCAGCTTGAGGGGATAATTTATGACTAGCTGGAGTTTAAACTTTTGTAAAATATAGCAGTACTTACAGGTAGGAAATGTCTGCTGGTGAGGCCAAATTAATGAGCCCATGCCACACCAAGGTAAACTTTCCAAAACTGAGCCACTTCCCATTTTAATGGGCTTGTATTTTCTTTGCATCACTGTGGTAACTCAGATACAGCATATGAGTTCAAAGAGCATTCTCCTCCTCTAGATTCAGCCACTTCCTGCCTGACTCCGTCCATTTTCATGGTGAGGAAATGATATGACAAAGATGGGGTTTAGCAAAATATTACATTTTAAAAGCATGCAGTTGGGTCATTCAGGTCCATAGGTTAAAAAGTGGCATTCAAAAATACCCAAGACAAGGTCAAAAGAGAAATACTCCCTTTGAAAATAAAACAAAAGTTTGTTAATGAATCATACATCTTCATCCATTCTTCAGAGGAGTTTGCATTCTATTCGGTTGCACAAGAGGAAAATGTGGCCCCAGAAATTTCCCATATACAGGTACCTAGATCCCAGATAACAATCCCCTTTCAGAGTAGTTTTAATTTCATTAAGAGATGTCAAAGAACATCAGTTGCATCAACCACTGAATTACCAGAGCCTTGTACACCTGAAAGGATCTATATGAAGTCCTCGTTGAGGAAAGGGCAGGCACAGTCTGTCTCCAATTTCTTCTAGGCTTGGTGCTTTGAATACACCTCTTAGAACTGGTTATGAGAGGTAAAGGGACCAAAATTTGCTTTACCCAGTACTTAGGCTTATTGCTTTTTTGCCATTTTTGTTGCCTTATGACAGTCTAGGGAAAATAATGCTGAAGCCCAGTAAGGAAGATTCTGTACAAGAGAGAGGTTTTCTGAAACCATAAATCAAATGTCCATGGCCTATGGACATGTGGACATGAGGGGTGAAATCATGGCTCCACTGAACTCACTGGGAGTTTTGCCACTGGCTTCAATGGAGCCAGAATTCACCCCAGACATCGTATCTTTAAGGAACAAAATGTCCATTTGGAGATACGCAATGGTCTTTGCCCAGTTATAAGAAATGTTAAAGGTACAACTTTCAGGAAACCTGTAATATGATAGATTTGTTAGTAGCACTCTCTAAAACATGAAGTTATCAGGTTAGTCACAAGAATTTCTTGCAAAACTGTTTTGGTGAAGCAGGGAACACTTAGGCACAGATCCTGAAAGATATTTAGGCACCCTTCTTCCCACAAAGATCTTTAACCTTAATGAAATAAACACACACATGGAGAAACCCAAAAGATCACGTAAAATTTAGAAACAAAGTGGAGGCATACAGCTGTACAGTAGTTTTGCAAAAAATACAGTATATGTTCAATTATAAGAAAGGAAAGGAACTGAATACAAAAATTGATATACATCTGTTTATAACAGAAATCAATAAAGAACAGGGCTGTTTCAAAGTTCTCTGCATACTGGTGCTATAAACTACCTTCAATGATCAAGTTTAATTTGGTTTTATGTCACTTCAACATAACCACCTTTCAGTTACGATAGGTGATGAGGAGAAGTGAAAATATTTTATGCTGTCAGATGGCTGTTAGAGGTAACAAAAGAAATAGCAACTGCCTCTTGCAAGTTACCAATTTATCTATTCAGTTATATCACCAGCAAATAATTCAAACCCGAAAATATCCTGCCGGAGATGTAAAATACTTGATCTGATGCTTTGCAATTATAAAAGATAAACAAAACAAAATGCTCCATCAGAAAGAAGCCAAAAATAAAATGCTTGGTAAACAGAAGCCTTGGTGCCTGGATTTTGAAGTAGCAATAGGAACAATTCCAAATAACACACACACCTCTTGGTATTTTAACTTTTTCAAAAAATTCACTTTTTTAATTTCTGATGTATGCACCTTCTGAACTGCTGGCAGCCGATGACAGCCGATTCGGAAAGAGATAGACTGCATGCTTGTGCAATTGTACTTCATATCTTATTGTCATCCTATTCATGTTAGCCCTGGACTATTTCATTTCTGCTCACCAAACCTTCTGCAACCAGCCTCTCCCTCAGATGTGACAGTGGGAATGCGACTTTATTCTGTACCTGAACACTCTTGATTCACTTTATTTTTCCATCTTTCCAATCCCTGTTTTTTTATTATTTCCTCTGTGACGGTTTTATTTAATTGCTTTAGATACATTGTGTGAAATCCTGATTTCAATGGCAAAATTCCTGTTGATTTCAGTTGGGCCAAGATTTCATCTTTTCTTTCTGGATCCACAAAATGTGGCTTTTTGCTAAACAGAAACTTTGGTGCCTTACTGCAGCAGAAGCGTCTAGGCACTGGAAAAAAGGCTTTTGACTGTGGCAGGGCTATGGGAAGTTATTGGCTTATATGAGGGGTAGGTAACCAGTGGCACTCACACTGCCATGGTGTCCTGGCCACCAGTCCGGGGGGCTCTGCATTTTAATTTAATTTTAAAGGAAGCTTCTCAAACATTTTAAAAACCTTATTTACTTTACATACAACAATAGTTTAGTTATATATTATAGACTTATAGAAAGAGATCTTCTAAAAACGTAAAATGTATTACTGGCACGTGAAACCTTAAATTAGAGTGAATAAATGAAGACTCGGCACACCACTTCTGAAAAGTTGCCGACCCCTGGCTTATATTTTACTCAAACACCTCCAGTTTGTTAATAAACTTAATTTTAAAAAGTGTAATAAATATGCACAAACATAAAAATCCAGATCTCATTCTAGTGCCTATGGCATTCTTCATGAATCCCAAGTTGGTCTGCAAATTCTTTTACATTTATATGACTCTCTCTATATATATAGTGCATAGACTGCACTGCTATAGTGGGAAAGTGAGGAAGGCCACGAAAAATTTGGCACTTGCTGCTAATACATTCACTAAATTCAGAAGATTGTGTTTTAAACATTTCAGAGCTATTTTTAAAAGGTTACACAATGTTTTCAATTAGACACCTGTTATTTAATTTACAATATTTTTTATTGTGTCTAACAGAACACTATAATTTTTTGTTTTTTAAAGTCAGTTTAAGGTGTGTCCCGTCCCCCTCCAATTTTTCTGGCAACAAAGTCTTTCCTTAAGGCAAATTCTTAAGAAAATTCCCCCCACCACCCCCATAAAAAGCAAGAGAACCAGCCAAGTCTGGAGAAACGTAGAAATTCCTAAGGTGCCTCACAGCGTCGGGTCCTAAATGAACTCCCCTCGGAATGGAAGTTGGCTACGGCTCTGTTCCTGCCAGCGATAACGGAGCTTGGAGAGAGACTTGTCTTCTAGGTTCTCAAACTCAGCAAACCCCAGCTGATTCAGGATCTCATAAACTCCAGCCTTGGCCGCCACCTGAAAGCAAAGGAGGGGGAAAGGGAGAAGGAAGAGTCTTAAATTCCTCTGAGTATACAGGCTGGATTGTACCGAGCGCAGAAGTTTACCAGGATGACATTCCTGTTGCTCTTGATGTAAAACCCCCTGAGTAAGTGAACAGGATTAAAAAGAAAACCACACAAAACAAGAAGGGCAACTCTTACAGAAATGTGCTTTCTATACAATGGTAGGGACAATGATGTGAGTAATGGGGGAAGGCAGCAGATGTTCACTGCTGCAGCTCTGCATATCTCTAAGGAAAGAAAGGGAAAAATAAAACAAGATTTTTCTCTCCCTCCAGGGGGACTGGACTCTATGACCTCTCGAGGTCCCTTCCAGTCCTAGAGTCTATGAATCCTAGAGTCTATGAATCCGCTTTGCGCAAAACTTCTCCTATTACAGGAATCTTTAACAACACTGCAGCACCTCCGGTCTCCTAACAGCTCCTTTCAGCAGTACTAGCATGATTCACCAACCTGGCACAATCCCCACCGAAAACCAAAACAAACAAATCACCAAAAGCCAAACCTTTGGGTGTACTGGGTCATACAATATCTATTAATGCCACCAACAAAACAATACATCTACTTTTTTTCAGGATGAAGGGTAGACATTTGTTTGCCCTTCTCCACTCCTCTGGGGCCTCACCCATCCTCCATGAGTTCTCAAAGATAATTGCTAATGGTTCCAAAATTGCTTCAGCTCATTTCTGAAATTCCCAAGGATGATCTTCATCAGGCCCTGCCAACAGGAATACTTCAAACATATTTAAATATTCCTGAACCTGTTCTTTCCTTACTTTGGCTTGTGTCCTTTCCCCCTTGTTGTTAATATTAGTTGTATTTGGTCACCATTAACCTTTCTTAGTAAACACTGAAGCAAAGCAGCCATTAAACACCTCAGCCTTCCTGATGTCATCAGTTATTAGCTTCTCCTTCCCTGCTAAGTAGAGGACCTACACATTCTTCAACTTTCTCTTGCTCCTAATATATTTAAATAAACTCTTTGCATTGTCTTTTATATTCCTCTCTAGGTGTAATTCATCTTGTGCCTTTGCCTTTCTGATTTTGTCCCTATATGCATGTGTTACTCTTTTGTACTCCTCCTTAGCAATATATCCATGTTTCACTTTTGGTAGGATTCCTTTTTGATTTTCAGTTCACTAAAGTGCTCCTGATGGAGCCATATTGGCCTCTTACTATTCTTCCTATCTTTTCTTCGTATCAGGATAGTTTGCAGTTCTGCCTTTAATATTATTTCCTTCAGAAACTGCCAGCTCTACTGAACTCCGTTATCCCTTAATATTTTCTTCCCAATGGGACCTTACCTACCAGTTTTCTGAGCTCGTTAATGTCTGTTGTTTTTTATAAGTCCATTGTCCTTATTCTGCTGCTCTGACTCCTTCCTTTCCTTACAATCACGAAATCTATCATGTCATGATCACTTTCACCCTAGTTGCCTTCCACCTTTAGATTCACAACTGATTTCTCGCTGTTGGTCAGAATCAAGTCTAAAATGGCTGTTCCCCTGGTTACTTCCTGCGCTTTCTCAAACAAAAAGTTGTCCCCAATATAGTTCAAGAACTTATTGGAAATTTTGTATTTTACCATATTACTTTCCAACAGCTGTCTGGGTAGCTAAAGGAGCTGTGGTTGTTGTCAGAGCGGGTAGTTAGAGGAGCTGTGACAGGTCCAGTGCATACTTAACCCAACAAAAGCTTGAACTATGGTCATACATATGGTAACAAATTAAACCTCGTACTTTCCTACATCTGGTGCTTAAACATTTTATAAGCCACTTTTTAACTGTTTGTGTTAGCATTTTCAGGGTTTGTTAGCTTTGGCCGAGTTCTGGAAAAGTTACAGTGTTGCCTTGTTTTTGCTAAAAATGTAGTGCTTGTGAAAGGGCAGAGAGGGACTGACAGCACTTCAGCCCAAAGACTTCCTTTTATCCCTAAGCCAGGCACACGCCTCCCCTGAAGTACCTCAGACTTAGCCTCAACCATCCCCCCTCATGGATATGTAAAGTGAACAGGGGTGGAAGGGAGACAGATTTAAACAGCGTACATACACTGCCCTTGCTGTGGGCATGCTAAGGAAACAGTCCTGTTACAATCAATTCCTTTTCTGTTAATGCCTGGGCTCTCTGAACAGACAGCTCCTGCAGCCTGATAATGCATGACAGCCTCTTCATTAGGAGAAGCACTCTGTATTATCCATAGGGATAGAAGATAACCAGTGTATCACCCCAAGGTTGTCAACTAGATAAATAGTCAATATCTTTCAAATAAAAAGCTATTGGATAGTTCACCTTTTATCCATGGTCCTATAGAATAATTTAAAAAAACAACAGATTTTCAGATGCTCTCAGCACTTACATAGGCAACAAAAGCATTACGGCTATTGTACTCAGGAAAAAACAACAGGTAGGTAAGCTTCCATTTAGAGAAAGGCGCTATAAGAGTGAATATAGACAGGGTTTGCCATGTAGCCACATCCACATAATGTCATTTGGTTTCAGTGGGAAGATAAAGACTCATATAGGAAGTTACCCAGCATGTGTCAAAGTGTTTCTTAAGAAAGAGAGGCTATCAGTTTAGAGACCCACACAGTTCGGTGAGAGACAGAGGCTGGAATAGGGAGAAGTCTTCTACCAAACCAGTGAGACCAGAGGTCTCAAATGTTTGGTCATCAGGATTCTTACTGAAGATGTTATATAGACATAAACCAGATTCTGTGCTTTATATGCCATCCCACACAATAAAGAATGTTAAAGGTGCAAAGCAAACCACTCAGTCAGGACATGCTGAAGTTAAGGTTGTCTGGGTAAGTTTACCTCTATCCCTCTTTACTGATATCAGCAAGAGGAGAATCATGCCCAATGTATGTTTCAGTTAACAAAGGCCTCGTCTACATACACGTTTAAATAGATTTAAAGAGCGTTAAATCAATTTAACGCTGTACCCGTCCACACTACAACGCCCTTTATATCGATATAAAGGGCTCTTTAAATCGATTTCTGTACTCCACCCCGATGAGAGACTAGCGCTAAATTCGATATTAACATATCGGATTATGGTTACTGTGGATGGAAATCGATGTTATTGGCCTCCGGGCGGTATCCCACAGTGCACCACTGACCGCTCTGGACAGCAATCTGAACTCGGATGCAGCAGGCAGGTAAACAGGAAAAGCCCCGCGAACTTTTGAATTACATTTCCTGTTTGCCCAGCGTGGAGCTCTGATCAGTACGGGTGGCGATGCAGTCTCAAATCCAAAAAGAGCTCCAGCGTGGACCGTACGGGAGATACTGGATCTGATCGCTGTATGGGGAGACAAATCTGTTCTATCAAAGCTCCGTTACAGAACATGAAATGCCAAAGCGTTTGAAAAAAAATCTCCAGGATACACAGCGCTGCGTGACAAGCGTAACGGGAAGCCAGAGACTCAAATGGACGCTCATGGATGGAGGGGTACTGAGGACTCCAGCTATCCCACAGTCCACAGCAGTCTCTGAAAAGTATTTGCATTCTTGGCTGAGCTCCCAATGTCTGTAGGTTCAAACACAGTGTCTGGCGTGGTTCAGGGAATAGCGCCTCAGTTTTTCACACCCCCCCCCCCGACCACGTGAAAGAAAAGGGAAAGAAATCATTTCTTGACTTCTTTCAATGTCACCCTCTGTGTACTGAATGCTGCTGGTAGACGCGATGCTGCAGCAGTGAAGAGCAGTATCCGCTCCTCTCCCCTCCCTGGTGGTAGACGGTACAATATGACTGATATCCATCATCACCATCAGCCCGTGAGTGCTCCTGGCTGGCCTCAGGTGAGGCTGGCCGGGGGCGCCTGGGTAAAAATGGAATGACTCCCAGTAGATGGTACAGAACGGCTGGTAACCATGTCTTCATCATAGCAACTGGGGGCTGAGCTTCATCAGCCCCCTCCTTTTCCTGTGTAAAGAAAAGATTCTGTATTGCCTGGACTGTCATAGCCCCGGGAGGCTGCCTCCCCTCATTTTATCTCACTAACAAGTCTCTGTTTCTTATTCTGCATTCTTTATAACTTCATGACACAAATGGGGGGGGACACTGCCACGGTAGCCCAGGAAGGTTGGGGAGGAGGGAAGCAACGGGTGGGGTTGTTGCAGGGGCACCCCCTGTGAATACTGACACGGAGCAGCTGTGCTCTGATACACTGGTCCTCTAATACACTTGCCCCTTATTCTAGGCAGGACTGACTCTATTTTTAGAAACCATAAGGGAGGGATTGACTCAGTCCCAAGTGAGTCAATCCCAATTTTGCTTTTGTGTTGCGCCCCCGGCCGATTTCAGCCAGGGGCACTCATGATAGCAGCGGACAGTACAGAGGGGAGAGATAACCATCATCTCATTGCCAGTTTTTCCGGCAGTAGACGGTACAGAACGACGGTAACCATCTCTGCTATCATTGCAAAAGCAAGTGAATGCTGCTGTGTAGTTCTGGAGTATCGCCTCTCTCTCCGTGGCATCCAGTACACATACGGTGCCGGAAAAAAAAAAAAGCTGAACGGGCTCCACGGTTGCCGTGCTATGGCGTCTGCCAGGGCAATCCAGGGGAAAACGGCGCAAAAGGATTGTCAGCTGATGTTTTCTTGGAGGAAGGAATGACTGACGACATTTACCCAGAACCACCCGCGATAATAATGATTCAACCCAGAATTCCGAGGGGCGGAGGAGACTGCGGGAACTATGGGATAGCTACGGAAAGAGCTACCCACAATGCAACGCTCTTCAGAAATCGACGTTAGCCTCGGACCATGGACGCACAACGCCGAATTACTGTGCCTAGTGTGGCCGCATGAAATCGAATTTATAATATCAGTTTTATAAAACCGATTTTAGCTAATTCGATATTATCCCGTAGCATAGACGTGGCCAAAGCTGCTGCAGTGAATAAACAGCTGCTTGTTTGAGCTCCTGTCTCAATGCCTGTTTCTAATTCAGCACCGGGATGCTCCGAGTGACTTGATCTTATCCTTTCCCAGAACTTCCACTTCCACACACACCCTTCATCTGCCTCTGTCTCTCCACCCAGTTGCTGTCAGCCTGGGGAAGCTAGCTGCCAATCTTGCACCTAATTAGTGATTTACTGAAGAGTATAGCAGAGGAGCTGCTATTTTATTATATAATGTGGAGGGGACTCATTTGCACATGAATAAAATAAGGACTTTTTCATAACTTTCCCCTTTGCCAAAATTCAACAGGCCAAAAATCATTTCAATATTGGTCAGCGTTAGGTCAATCCTTCATGATGTTTCCTTACTGTTTAGACAATAAATATCACTTTAGAACCCTTCTTCTTAATTCTATCAGTAGGTTCATTGTACTCTAAGGTGCTGAAAATGGTGATCATCATACCATTTTGTATTCAGGTCCTCTTGCATAATGTGATTACATGGCCATGTAAATCAGTCACATAATTGTCCTTCTGTGATGATATATGGCCAGAAGTGTCTATCAATTGCGCATTTCAGTCTGTGATCATAATGTGCTCTATGTGCTTGACTTCTAAGATGGTGTGTTAGACTATCAAAGGGGAGCAGACAGTTCCAACACACTCACCCACAGGAGACAGGCAGGCATCAGGTTAGGGATTACAACCCATTGAGACTGAATGGATCTAACTGTCCAAACACCGCAGCAGCCATCAAGAGGGCATTCTCCCAGAGAGGCCCTATCACATGCTCAATTGACTGGAAAAACCGACTGTCAGGCACCAGGATATTTCACACCTGGGCCCATAAACAAAAGAATGATTCAGCAATATGGTAATTTGACCCAGGCCCCACACGGGAAGGGTGGCACTTCGTTGAACCTGTGAGAAGGAACCAGTCAGAGGGAGAGAGAGATCGAGACAGACATGCACAGAGAGATCTTGGTGGTTTAAGAGAATGTGAGTTGGGTCTGTTCTATTCCTGTAATGAGACTAAATGTGTGCGTCAGCTGTTAGTTGTTTTAAAATCTTTTCTTGTTTCTCTAATGCTTTGTTCCAACTACTAAATAAAAATACTTTAAGAAGGCTGTTGTTCAATAGCACGGGTCACAGATTCCCAGAGGGAAGAAATACAGGTGCCTGGAACCTAATCAGATTTGCGGTGTGATAAGCGATTGGTGTGTACAAAATATCATGACCAAAGCCTGGCCTAAGAGAGGGAGAACTGCAAAATTCCATGCAAAACTGGTCAGAGCCAGAGGCCTATCCCCTGAGGGTGTGATTAGAGAGACCAGAAAGGGAACTGAGGTACAGCTAACTCTGGACCCAGGGCAGTTTTTTCTCTGAATTAGCTCCAGAATTTCAGCTGTCATTAGTTTTTAAAAAATTTAAGTCTCTACTTGCTATGCTCACAAAGAAAGCCTGCAAAACGTAAAGTGAATATACCAATGCAGTCAAACCTGCCTGAAATTGCTCACTCCTTGAAACTAGAACTCTGGGAAGTGCGAACTCCTCCCATCCATCTCACTTTGAACCCTAATGAAGTACCTTATATGTCATCATTGTTAACTATTTCATACATAGTCTGTACTACTCCACTGTTGGGAGTAGAAGCAGAGAGTAGGCCAGGATGCAGTGGATGCTTGCTGGAGTAGGAAATGAGGAATTTAGTTCTCTCTCCCCAAACTTAAAGAGACTTTCACCCTTGTCTACAGGGTGACCAGATGTCCTGATTTTATAGGGACAGTCCCAATTTTGGGGTCTTTTTCTTATATAGGTTCCTATTACCCCACAACCCCGTCCCAATTTTTCACATTTGCTGTCTGGTCACCCTCCTTGTCTAGAAGGCAAAAGAGAAAGAGGAAGTGCACCTCTCTCCATATTACTAGCTCCCACCCCATCTGTCCCCTACATAGCTACTAAAACTCTCAGCTTCCTCCTCATCCCCATAATTTCCACAATGCAATCTTGCATTATTAATATAAAAATAAAATCAGCAACACACTGAATATGTAAGGGTACTGCAACATTAATGTAATATCAAATGCTAAAATAAGGTATCCTGCACAGCCTGTTCTGTACTTCGCTACACTGCCTCGGGGATGTGGAGGCTTGGGAAGACACTCCTGAATCCTTGCCTTCCTGCTGCATAAGACCTAGGGCCTTGCTTATATTTATATAGCATTTTTCATTCTGAAACATCTCAAGCACTTTACAGAGGTAATATACAGGGATCATCCACCTGCCTCTGTGAAGAGTCACTTCTAGAGTGGAATCATGCCACTATTTAAGTGATGCTACCTAACATGTTAGGGGGAGTGAGGGCGATACTGTATCCAACTGAAACGACAGAAGGACTTTAGACAGGAAAGCCCTGCTTCTCCTCTCACAGTGTAACTTCATTTACTAGTGTAAGTAAAAGGAGAATCAGGCCTCAAAAAGTATAATGACACAGGCTGGAATCTGACCAGGACACCAGGGTAACACACCACTCTTTAAAAGTGCTGTGGAATTTTTAGTGGCTGTAAGTGGTGAGGGGGCTCATGGTGCTAGTGTACCCTGTTCTCTCTAGCTCTGAGTGCTGAACCCCCTCATTTTATGATGCCTGAAATGCAGGTGGCGTTATGAGCCAGGAAAACAAAACACATTCTAAACGAATCCCCAGGGCACAGCCTGAACCTCTCACTTTAGAGCTGCTTAAGAGTGGAAAGGAAGCAAAGGCAAGGGAAATTTTAAATATTAGTATAAAAAAAAAAAAACAAAATGTGAGTTCAGTTTGCCAATAAAACAAGCTAGACAAGCTACTCCAGACTAGACAAGGCCCTCCCATCCACTAAGCGTGTTTAAGAATAATGAAATCCTCTATGCAAATGCAAGAGCAGAGAATTAAATGGCGTGCAGACTCCAGTTTCCATGTAGGAACATATAAGGCAGAAAAAGTTTAGACACTCCTGACGGCAGGAGCGCTATGGGGAGACAGACACAGCAGCATAATTTCTGACCAACATAGCTACGCTGGTATAAGTTTTATAAAATTGTACCAACAGTACAATTTTGGTTAGGGGTGTGATTTTATACTACTAGAGTTATACTGGTGTGATACTTTGTCTGGAAGCAGTTTTATCTGCATAAAGGTAACTTATACCAGTATAGCTTGTTCCCCCGCCTGTACAAGAATAGCTAAAAGCAGCTTTTCCTGACAGAGCCACAGTGGGGGTTGTACTGCTTTAATGATAGAAGTACAACTTGTGTGTGTAAACAGGCGGTAAGAGCACAAAGAGGCTTCTGCTGGCACCTTTGAAGTGGAATCCCAATGCTTCGTTTGGGTAGCAAAGAGCTGTTGCTTCATACTCTCATGTCTAATCACACACATGTGAGGGAAGAAAGAGGGTGGGCAAGACTAGCTCTGTAATTCAGTTTTGCTCAGGGCACTAGAAGCACTTAGGCTGCCTCTCCCTCCCCACTCCCACTGTTTGACAATGAAAACAAGGAAATAAATGAGGTGCCATTTCCCTCAGCTATTTCAAGTTGAACACAGCGGAGCACGTTTCAACTCCGATTTTGTTTTCAAAGAGAACGTTGGGTAAGGCAGCGCAGATAACATTCCTTCCTCCCCTTGCATTCTACACCCCTGATTTGGGCAGGGCACTGGTGACGTTTTTCTCTTCCCCCTTCCTCCCCTCAAAGTGATGAATGTCCTTTTCCAGCACAGTCCCTTCAATCGAGATTGGGCAGGCTCTGATTGTAACCAGAGTTGGCAGATGCCCCTTTCATCTCTCTCCGAAAAGATCAAACATGCCAATATGAATTAACAGGGCTAATTGAGACAGAGAGGGGAAGAGGTTTTCCCACAACACACAAGCCAGAGACTCCCCACTTTCTGCCTACACAAATGAGAGAGAGGCTAATCTCAATGCATAGATTTAAAAAAGAGAGAATCCCAGCCCTCTCTCCTCCCTTTGTCCACTCTATTTTACCTTCTTACATTGCTCAGAATGACTCAATAACTAAACACCACACACATACATCTCACTTGCCTCTTCGTTGTTTGTTTAATCTCAGAAGATCCTTTTTCACTGTACAGAGGCTCTTTAAGTGCAAATTTAGTGTCTTCCCGGTTTCCCTTCAATGTTAACGTCTAAAACAATATTTTTGCACAAAATTTAAGAGTAATTCAAAGCCCAAAATCAAATGCCAAAGAGTATGTGTCACTTGCAGATACTGCGTCTTCAATTTTATTTTAGCATTTGATGCCTAGGTGCAATTGAGATGCACCACAGATGCATGGAGAAGATTTTATAAATGTATACAGCCCTACGCACACATGTACACTAACAATAAGGTCTTTCTTCCAACTTGTTATCACCATAATTACAATTAGAGGTGCTCAGTCTGGAACATTTTTAGTGTAATAAAGTTGGAGCAGCTAACAGGGCTCTCTCTGTGGATGGCTCTGAACTTCAGAATTTAGTACATCTCAGTCTAATTGTAAACGGGCTGGACACCTCCCAAGCACCCTCTCGTGACCTGGACTCCCTCTGTAAGCACCCTGCCTCAGTTTTCCTCTTCAGCTTAGGGCCCCTAAAATCAAACCAACTCTTCTTAGTTCATCCACACCTCTTTTTGGGACTGGATTTATTAAAACAACAAAATCAGACCCAAAATAAAGTTCTCAAAGCTTCCCCAAGTCCACACTTCCACTCTTTCCTGCTGGGGTCTCCCAGGTCATACCCTGCCTGGATTGTCTCAAATGACTAAGAGTACATATACACTGGGAAAAAACAAAACAAACTCAGCAGTGAGTCTTGTGAGTCTCAGAGCTCATGTCAACTGACTCAGGGCTCACAGGGCTCACATCTTGGGGCTAAAAATAGCAGTGCAGACGTACTCTCAGGGTATGTCCAGACTACTATTAAAAACCCATGGTTGGCCCATCCCAGCAGACTCAAGCTTGCAGAGCTCAGGCTAAGGGGCTGTTTAATTGAAATGTAGATGTTTCAGTCTCAGGCTGGAGCCTGGGCTCTTGGACCCTTCCCGCTCAGAGGGTCCCTGAGTCTGGGCTCCAGTCAGGGGTGAAAGTAAGTTAAAGGACTTATACTGGAGAGGCAGCTGCAAAGGCGCTGGGAGACCCGAGGCTCAGGGGCAATTTAAATGGCCTGGGGCTCTGGCCACCACTACTGCAGCAGAGCTCCAAGCCCTTTAAATTGCAAATGGAGCCCTGTTGCCGCTACCCCGGGGCTCTGGCTGCTGGACTGACTTCTCCAGGCTGCCCCAGGGCCTTTAAATCGCCAGCCTGGAGAAGTCAGTCCAGTCCAGCTTACTTTCACCTCTGGCTCCATTCCAAGTCTGAACATCTACATCACAATTAAACAATGCCTTAGCCTGAGCCCTGAGAGCCTGAGTCAGCCAGCATGGGCCAGCCATGAGTGTTTAACTGCATGTAGACATATTCTCAGAGTCCCCCGCTTAAGCCTCCTCCTGCCCAGTAGCCAACCCCTGCCTTCACAAACTTCTGCTGAAGTCTCTCACTCCAGCTTCACTCTTGTCTCTCTCCCAGGGCACCTCTCTCTCTCTCTCTCTGCAGCTTCCTGCTGCTTGTCATAGGAGAATCAGCTCCTTCACACTCAGTTCGTTCTACTAATTACACCCCACACTCCATCCTTGATGTGGCAAGCAGGGCTAACTGTATCGGATTCATCAGCTCCAGGCCACTGTCCCCTTAAGGTGCAGGGAACCACATTACACCAATATAGCCTGAATCTGTTGGCCTTCAGGGAATACTGCAAAGCTAATCTCTTTTCCCAGGTTCCAAGGGGGGAAGATGTGTTCAAGACTAGGACTCGGGTAGTTTTAGTTTTTATTTTATTTTCTGGTTTGGGGGAAGTTGCTAGGTTTAGTTTTGCTGGTATAGTATTTGCATTGTTAATATGAAGCACAGAGACCAGAGTATGTATGTTTTTCTAATGTCTGAATTGTATAAATCCAAATAAATTAATAAATCATTTATTTATGATGTTTCTTTCCAGATCAGAACTTTTCCAAAGTTCAGGCTGTCTGGATCCAGGGTTTTGGTGTGGCTCGTTATAGAAGTTCAGTGTATATATACACACACATATATACAAAAATAAAATGTATGAATGACATTTAAGAAATAGAGTTTGTATTTTCTCCCTGGAGAAATTAGACCTGTGGTTTGCAGTTTCAGACTCAGAGTTTATGCTGTTCAAATCAAGCTTATTCTTCCTTATACAATGAATTCTGCTTATGAAAAGGGTCTTTGGGACCCAGTAATTCCTTTAAAAAAATAGAACAGTGACTTTTATAAAGAAGTGCATTTAGAGGAAACAAACCTATGGCTTTGTATAGGGGGCAGGTATTTCAGACTAGGCCTCACTACAGAGAAGCATTCAGAATTGATTTGTGTCATGTACAGTATGCATTCCCTTAGTTCTAAGATCAAGCCTTTGAAGGACTGAGACATGGGAGAGGGCTGAAATTTGCCAGAATATTTAACTTTTTAACTTTAATTTAAACTCCCCAGGTGAGAAGTGCAATGGGGTATGTTTACACTGCAATGGGTACAACTGCGTGAAGCGAGAACAACAATCTGCTACAGAAAACAGTGGAGGAAGGAGAAAATTGACAAATATGCTGCTTCATATTTAGCATTTTTCTCCCCACCACCCTTTTAGTTTGTCCAGGTTAACTGTTGCTGGCAGAATTCATGACATCCTATCATGCTACACTGCCACAGGAAGTCTGATCACCTGGATGCCAAAAGATTAAACTGGCCAAGGTAGCAGAATGGAGTTTGCTCCCTTTCAGCTCCGGCGGCTAGGAGCCATCATTTACGTTTTTGAAAAGAATTCTAACTTGGGTTTAAGATATAGGATTTGAGCATCGTGATAGTTTAAGATGTTAACAGAGCATTTGTTACATGTGCAGAGGATGCATCAAGGTTGGTATTACAGGTGCTCTGATTCTATAGTCTTCATATGCACAACATGCCTCAGGTGGCACGTGACCAGGATTCATCCCCAAATTTGGTCCACTGATTGGGATCATCAGCTTCCCTGGCCTGGGCCAGGTACTGACTGGGAGCACGACATGAACACTGATCCATGCCCATTCTACAGTGATGGGGGACATCTAAGAGCCTTTAACACCCAAACACCTACTCAGACCCCTCACTTCCACAGTGAACTCCCTTGATTGTGGAGGGTTAAAGCACATGAATAAAGGTTGCCTTGACCAGTGATTTTCTTGATTTTCATTGACTGTGTTACTGAGTGTTACACATGAGTAATCTTAATTCTAGGCAAATGAAACAATGTTGTTTGAGTTTTATGTTTAAGTGCACTGACACTTCCTGGACTGCCTACCTCTGCAGAGCTTGTGCAAATGTGCAGTTCAGCTAACCCCTCCATCCCCTTACACTCCACATACACAAGTTTAATCTCTGTATTGAGAGATGTGGAGAGGTCACCAACTCAACCAACCTTTGCACGCATCTACAAAACCTTCCCTGTCTCAAATGAGTAGGACTGCTGCACAGAAAGAGTTGATTGCTTGGATATGAGAGATGCCAAAGTGCTGATAAAGGAGAAGCCTCAAAAAGCCCTTTGTGCCTGGGAATAATGAGGAGGAGGAGAATGCTTTCAAGGAGCAGTTTAATACCTCTTAAAAAAAGAGAGAAGGGGAAGGGAGGAAAAAAAAGAAAGAAGCAGCCTGTCTCTGCCTCACTGCCCCAACAAGCGTTCTTTCAGTTTAATGGATTGCACTCTATCTCCCTCATTTCCTCAACATGACCTCATCCCCTAGAGACTTGACCCAGCCCAGACTTGTTTGAAGAGTTGTATTGTTTCCTGTTCTGTTTGTTTAGAGAGGTACAAATAGCCAAACCATTTCAAACTATCGGTGATTTGTTTTGGGGGATCACTTTGGGGGAATTGAAGGTTTTGGGATTTTTAGTGTGTGTTATTTTATGGGGGGGGGGGGAAGGGAAGGGGGGTACACCTATGCTGTGCACTGAAAGAAAATTACACTAGCAAGGCCCCATTAACAAAACTCCTGGCAGACAAAAGATAAAATCATCTTAAATCAAAAAACTACTTCCAGGACAAGAAAGCCTCTAAGGATACTTGCCACATGCATAAGCCAGGAAAGAGAAGCAGCAGAAAAAGCATGCAGAAGAAATGGAAATTCATATTACAAACATTTTTATACATACACACATATACACACACACACACACAGCCATGATCTGAAGAGGTAAACGGGTGTTGCAACCCCCATCATCCCAAAGTTACGATTAAAGCTCTGTCTGCAGTACAATTGTGAACTATGTTTGTAACGAGTTAGTGGTTAGTCTCTACTCAGTTTGTAACCATGGCAACTCACCACATTTCACCCTTGCAAGGGGCCTACGCCAGCACGTTTGTGTTCCTGTAACCTGTTTTACCATGTGAATGAGACCCCATACCTATGCCTGTGTAAGCAGCTATGCGGGACATCCCAGAGCACACTGCTGCATGTGTTACTGACACCACTTTATGCATATTTTGAGGCAATACAGGATAGCTGCTCAGATTTTCCCAGAAGGCACAGGTGCAAACATCATTAATCGGTGTTGTAGGTGTGGATACACAAACTCAGATGACACATGGTTGTGTTGTGAAAAATGCTGTTGTGGGGCCACAAATGGTTACAAACACACCTAACAGATAAAGGCGTTCACAGAATATTTGCAAAAACCTGGTTGTACTTGTATGATGGATGGGTCCTTAGTTTCCTTCCTATCCAATACTCAGGTTTTTAAAATTAAGATACAATACACACCATATTTCCACACTATCCTGGGAGGGTGGGACATGGATCTCCCTCCATGCTAGCTGTGGCCATGACCCCCCCAGATGAAGGTGAGAAATTGAGGTTAGCGAGTTTTGACCTTTAGGGGTTCCCACTATATTAGATTGTTGTAGAGTTGTACCTGGTTGTCAGATATCTGCTCAAACTCTTGAAAGAAATAGCTTAAGATGCTCCCAAATGGCCCACTAATGCAGGATGCTGTGGTGCTACCACAGAAAACTCCAGATTTGCCAGATCCAAGAGTCAGATAACATGGTTCCGCAAAACAAATATCTCTGCAAGTATGGCCACACAAAGCAAATGTATACAAACACTTTAATTAGCCCCACATCCTACCCTGCATCCATCCCAAACCTTCTCATGGAAGTCCTTGCTAGAAATCAAAAGCCAGATAGTGAGTAGCTCCTCCCACCATCAAAATATGCTAAGTCTCCTTTAGCTTAGTCCAAAAAGCACTTGACTAGCAGTAGCAGAAATATACTTGCAGCAAGTTTCCCTCCCATGGCACCCTCACAGGCAAAGCAGCTGATTTACTGGTGACATTATCAAATCAACATCATAAGATTACTTGGGATATTTTCACTCTCCTGTCCCTTGGTAAGGATGGCAAAAGTGGTCCAGTTATTACTCCAGGGAGAGGAGCTCCCTCTGGCTACTTTTTCCAGCACATATTTGAACAAATTCTCTTCTTACTGTTGCTAAACTCACTTCAGTAAAGAAAAACGAGCAAGCAGAACATCAAAGCTGCAAAAGCTGACAAATCAGTCCTAATCTATCAAGAATGCACAAAAATTCCATTCTTTTCTGTGCACGTCCATCTGACTAAACCACGGACTGAGATTAACACATCAACAGCAACCCAGATGTATTGAAGTTCAGTGCGCGGAGACAGTAAGAACAAAAGGGTACACTGGTAAATTCCTGAAAAAATCTCCCCTACACAGGGAAACCATGGCAGCCAAGGGGTAGAAGGAGGAAAGAAAAAGGGAGAAGGATGGGGGCAATCTGAGTCCAGAATTCACAGGCTTCACAATATATGCATACCCTTCAGCTGCTCCCATCTGACAGCAGCTGTCTCAGTCATAGCAATTACCACTGGAATATAACCATTCCCCAAGAGGGACCCTGATATTTCAGATGCAGAAACCAATGTGCCAGCACTAAAGACAGAGCATGGTTTGGTCAAGTTTGTGGAGTGGGGGTGAATTTATTATTTATATTGTCCATTCCCTTCTTCCAAAGACAGTTTTCATAACTTCAAAAGGTTCAGCCGGAATAATCACTTCTGACTAGGAGTCAAGGTGATCTGCAAAAGTGTGCTCTTTTTTTAAAAAAAAATTGGGCTTGTATCCATGTTTAACATCTTTATGATGTAGTGAGGGAGGGCCTAGCTTTCTGTTTGTTGCGGGGGAGGGAGGGTTAAATAATTGTTTTCTGTTTGATTTTTACCTCAGAAATGTCAGTGATTGCAAGTCTGCCTCTCCCTCGTTGGAGAGGCCTCTAGGGTCTCAGGCCTGGTCTATACTAGGAAAATAGGTCAGTGTGAAAAATCCACACTTCCGAGCCATGCTGTTTATCTACCCAACCCCCAGTAGTCTGGCTCTCAGGCAGGCGGAGTACCTAGGCTGATAAGAGAAGCCCTCCCGTCAGCACAGTTAGTGTCTGCACTGAAGCACTACAGTAGCCCAGCTGCACTGTCTTAGGCCTGGTCTACACTACGCCGTTAAAACGATTTTAACAGCGTTAAATCGATTTAATGCTGCACCCGTCCATACTACACTGCTCTTTATATCGATTTAAAGGGCTCTTTAAATCGATTTCTGTACTCCTACAAAACGAGAGGAGTAATGCTAAAATTGATATTACTATATTGGAATAGTGTTAGTGTGGACGGAAATCGACATTATTTGGCCTCATTATTTTACAGTAGCTAACCCACAGTCACTCGCTCCAGAATCGTGCTTAGCCTCAGACCTAGGGACGCACACCATCGAATTAATGTGCTTAGTGTGGACGCGCACAATCAACTTATATATTCGTATAAAATTGGTAGCTAATCGATTTATTACCTGTATGTGTGACGTTACGCTCGGTGTCTTAGCCTCGTCACAGTATGTTGCTATAAGCTCAAACACCTAAGTGTGAAAGGCTGCGTTTCTTGACGACTAACAAAAAGACGATTCCTTTATCCAAACACGTTCACTGTCATTGATTCTAATAGAGGTGTACAAAAAATTTTAAAGGTCAAGATTTTTAAAAGAAGTAGGGCTTACAGTTATTTAAGTACCTAAATCAGAGGCCAGATTTTCCAAAAGGTCGGAGCATTCAGCATTCTATGGATCTCAAGTGGAAGCTGTTATGTGGCAGCACCACTGAAATTCTAGTACACGTTATTTTGAAGTGTCTAATACGAACAGGAATGTACTTAAAGTCCCCAACTGAGAAAATTTTAGTGAAAGTTTTAAACCACTGACTTAAATTTCGCCTTCACCTCTCAATTGTCACTTTTCACACCTTGACTTTGTGATGTGACTTCAGCCATCAGTCTGCCAGGGTAGACAAGGCCTAAATTTCTGAAGGCTTAAACAAACTTGGGGGGGAGGCGGGGGGGAGGCGGGTTGGCAAAAAAGCAGAAACCTGCCATCTTCTTCAATCCCCTTCCTCCTACACACAAAAGCTTTCAGACTTTCATCATACAGTACTTCAGTAAGGAGAGCACGAGCCCAATATTTTCCCTTCCCAGGTCACCTTTTAAGAGCTGATCTAGGTGTGAACGTTAATGCATTCAGCTTGGACACCTTCACTTAGTTACTTACTTTCATTTGACATCACCCAGAGAATTTTTGAATGGAGCCCCTTTCGAATATTCTAGTCCCATCAAGCCTCTAGTTTGCAATGCAAACATATACATGAGCTCGGAGTTGTATGTTTCAGTACAATGGGTGATACTACTTTTAGATTTGTACTATGGCAAAACTACAGGTTAATAAAGAATCAGAAAAATACTCATTATTTTACTTTAAAAAGACAATATTATTATTCTTCCAAGGTAATTGTGCAATGGGCAGGGAGGAAGGAGCAATGTCATAGTGGCAGTAATTCACATGATGAAATGCTGACATGATTGAAGCCAATGGCAAAACTCCCATTGATTTCAACGGGGCCAGGATTTCATCCATAGATTTAAGGCCAGAAGAGACATGAAGATAATCTAATTTGACCTCCTGCACAACACAGGCCATAGAATTTCACCCAGTGATTCCTACATTAAGCCCATAACTTCTGGTCGATCTAGAGCACCCTAACTTTATTAAAAAAATTTAAAAGAACAGAACAAACCAGACCTCTATGTAAGCTGTTCTAATGGTTAACTCCCCTCACTGTTAAAAACATATGTTTTATTTCTAGTCTGAATTTGTCTTGCTTTAACTTCAAGACAGTGGAACTTGTTATGCCTTTGTCTGTTAAATTAAAGAACCTTCTACTACCAGAAATTTTCTCTACATGTAGTACTTATCGATCATGATCAAATAAATCACTTCACCATCTCTTTGTTAAGCTAAATAGACTGAGATGCTTCTTTCATGTCTCACTGGAAAGGCAGTTTTTCTAAACTTTAAATAATTCTTGTAGTTCTTTTCTGAATACTTTCTAATTTGTCAACAACATTACATGCAGCAACGAGATCAAATTTTCCAGGTATCCACACAGGCCATTTGGAAAAGATGGCTTCTGTTTTTCACATTTCTACACTTGTACTGATTGTCCCAGTGATGCCAGGAATTTGCATTGGTGATGAACATCAAGAAATCTCACTGTACCAGTGCTAGGATGTTAAACCGTTGCAATGACAGAAGTTATCTTTTAAAAAAGCGACATAATTAAACTTGTGCAAAACCCTGTGTAGGCACATTTGTTTTGGTTTAGTTAAACTGATTCCTAACTGTTTCAAGCTAAACCAAAATAAGCCTGGTTTACACCAAACTAAGAACATGCACATAGCCTTTTGCACCACTTTAACTAAATCAGTTTAAAAAAAAAAATCACACCTTCAATAAATTGGTGCAACTTTCTCCAATAGATCTGAGCTTGCGAATGCTGTGATGCACTTCATCTCAGATAGGATGATGGCAGGGAGGGGGGTAACTAGCATCACTCAGCAGTGACCTTTGACTGATCAAAGCATGATGCTGATGGGTACTAAAATGAATGCCATCCTCTCCTATTTGTCTAGAAGGACAGTGAACTGGCTACAGCATGGAGGTGAGAGGAGTAAAGAAAGGAAATTTCAGGGAATCCATGCACTGCCAAACCATAATTGCCTTCCGTTTTTCTAACAATACAAACAGTGCCAGCTGACCAGCCCTTTGTGGAGAAAGAAGTGGTTCGGAACTATTTAGAAAAACTGGACGAGCACAAGTCCATGGGGCCAGATGCGTTGCATCCAAGGGTGCTAAAGGAGTTGGCGGATGTGATTGCAGAGCCATTAGCCATTATCTTTGAAAACTCATGGCGAACGGGGGAGGTCCCAGATGACTGGAAAAAGGCTACTATAGTGCCCATCTTTAAAAAAAGGGAAGAGGAGGATCCGGGGAACTACAGGCCAGTCAGCCTCACCTCAGTCCCTGGAAAAATTATGAAGCAGGTCCTCAAGGAATCAATTCTGAAGCACTTAGAGAGGAGAGGAAAGTGATCAGGAACAGTCAG
This sequence comes from Chelonoidis abingdonii, assembly GCF_003597395.2. Lineage (NCBI taxonomy): Eukaryota > Metazoa > Chordata > Testudines > Testudinidae > Chelonoidis > Chelonoidis abingdonii. Next base: position 25,189,460 of record NC_133783.1, read on the forward strand.
CATGGATTCACCAAGGGCAAGTCATGCCTGACTAACCTAATTGCCTTCTATGAGGAGATAACTGGGTCTGTGGATGAGGGGAAAGCAGTGGATGTGTTATTCCTTGACTTTAGCAAAGCTTTTGATACGGTCTCCCACAGTATTCTTGCCAGCAAGTTAAAGTAGTATGGGCTGGATGAACGGACTATAAGGTGGATAGAAAGCTGGGTAGATCGTCGGGCTCAACGGGTAGTGATCAACGGTTCCATGTCTAGTTGGCAGCTGGTTTCAAGCAGAGTGCCCCAAGGGCCAGTCCTGGGGCCGGTTTTGTTCAATATCTTCATTAATGATCTGAAGGATGGTGTGGACTGCACTCTCAGCAAGTTTGCAGATGACACTTAACTTGGAGGAGTGGTAGATACACTGCAGGGTAGGGATAGGATACAGAGGGACCTAGGCAAATTAGAGGACTGGGCCAAAAGAAACCTGATGAGGTTCAACAAGGACAAGTGCAGACAGGGCCGACTCTGGCTTTTTTGCCACCCCAAGCAGAAAAGAAAAAAAAGGGGCAGGGCCACCGGAGCAGCAAAGCAGGAAAAAAAAAACGAAGTGGCTGGAGCAGCAAAGCTGGAGCGGGGGGTAGGACATGGTACTGCTGGAGCGGCAAAGCGGGGGGGGGGGGCGGAAACACGGCACAACTGGAGTGGCAAAGGGGAGGGGAACACAGCATGGCTGGAGTGGCAAAGCAGGGGGAGAAACAACAGCATGGCCAGCAAAGCAGGGGAAAAACAAAACAAAAAACCTACAGGGCGGCCGGAGCCAGAGGACTCCCTGTGCTGCAGAGTGCGTGCCTGGTCCAATGGGGGGGGGAAAGGGGAAGGAGTGGGGGGAGAGAGACAAGGGGGCAGCCAGCGCTTCAGCGGGGTGCTCACCATGCGGCCCCGACCGCCGCACCGCCTGCCGGGAGGGCTCCGCTCCGCTTGGTGGGAAGAGAACGACACAGGCTGCCCTGCCGAGTTTGCTGCAGGGCGCTCTCCTCCGCGCTGCCACCCCCTACAGGGCGGCCAGAGCAGCGAACAACAACAAAAAAAGCGGCCATGCCGCCCTAGGTTTGGGCGGAATGCCGCCCCGTAGAATCTGCCGCCCCAAGCACAAGCTTGCTCAGCTGGTGCCTGGAGCTGGCCCTGAGTGCAGAGTCCTGCACTTAGGACAGAAGAATCCCATTCACTGTTACAAACTAGGGACCGAATGGCTAGGAAGCAGTTCTGCATAAAAGGACCTAGGGCTTACAGTGGATGAGAAGCTGGATATGAGTCAACAGTGTGCCCTTGTTGCCAAGAAGGCTAACGGCATTTTGGGCTGTATAATAGGGGAATTGCCAGCAGATCGAGGGATGTGATCATTCCCCTCTATTCGACATTGGTGAGGCCTCATGTGGAGCACTGTGTCCAGTTTTGGGCCCCACACTACAAGAAGGATGTGGAAAAATTGGAAAAAGTCCAGCGGAGGGCAACAAAAGTGATTAGGGGGCTGGAGCACACGACTTATGAGGAGAGGCTGAGGGAATTGAGATTGTTTAGTCTGCAGAAGAGAAGAATGAGGGGGGATTTGATAGCTGCTTTCAACTACCTGAAAGGGGGTTCCAAAGAGGATGGATCTAGGATGATTCTAGTGGTAACTTTGATGACAGAACAAGAGTGAAAGTATAATGGTCTGAAGTTTGCAATGGGTGAGGTTGTAGGTGAAATATTAGGAAAATAACTTCTTTCCAGCTAGAGAGTGGGTGAAGCATGGGAATGGGGTCACCTAGGGACGGTTGGGTGGGATCTCCTTCCTTTAGAGGTTTTAAGGTTCAGGCTTGACTCAAAGCCTGGCTGGGATGATTTAGTTGGGAATTGGTCCTGCTTTGAGCAGGGGGTTGGACTAGATGACCTCCTGAGGTCCCTTCCAACCCTGATATTCTGTGATTCTATGAATAGGGTTCAGTTAATTTAATGCAGGTTTAAATTGAAGTGTGGGATGCATCACACGTTGGGATGCATCACAGGGTGACTCCAAAAAAGAGGGCATGAACTGTAGATTAAAAAAAGGCAGGAACTTGTGGGAGTTCAGGAATACTTAGTATGTAGGACAGGTGCAATCAGAAGGAGGAACAGAGGATGTAACTAGGACCATTCAAAACAGGAGTGAAAGTGAAACCGGCATGGGGTGGGGGCGAATTACAGGGCAGCAAAGCAGACAGATAGGTGGAGGAACTAGATGGGCTGCAAGGTCTCCTTCCAGCCCAAAATGTTGCTATTTAAATATATAGTCAGTAGTTTTAAACATGACTGAAGACAAAAGAGTTAGGAGGCCATAAACCTCCTGTTTGAATGAGTCAAACTGAGGCAGCAGCAGTGCTTGGGAGATTGAATTTAAAATTAGGAAATTTCCATAAAAGGGCCACTTGCTATCTTATCAGCACACTAAGCAATACCAAACGTTCAGGCTCAGAGCAGGATTCTAGATTGTCAAAAGAAATGGGACTTGTATACATCAGCTGAAATATCTAAAGCCCTTTCAAGAAGGTTTGAGTTTTTTTCTTTGGTCATGGCTCATGTGTTTGAGTTACCATCCATCCTCAGATTCATGGCTAGTCCCAAACCCTTTGCGCCTACGCTACAGGATAACTGCAGAGCCCAAAAGCTATTTGAGGAATCGTGACATGATCACACTGTATCACCCTATCAGGACACTGCGTCGAGACACGAAGACGCAAATGGTGTGACACAGCATTGGACATCATAACACAAGTGCTCATTCAGATACTAATCAGAACATCCTGTGAACCATGGCTCAAAAGAAGAAAACAGCTGTTTTCCATGAGAGTAAATCCAGGACTGCAGTCACAACAACCCATTCTGGATTTACAACAAGATGTGACTGCAAGTGAATAGTTTCTAGGAGGTCTGTGTTTCTTTCTGTGAAAACTCTGAGTGGAGGCAAGGTGCAGAGCTAATAGCTGTGAGCAATTGTTGACAACAAGGAAATAGAAATGAGGCCCTGGATGAATGTGAAAAACACAAGTAACAAATAAAGAGTTGCTCTTGTGGTAATTTTATCACAAATGGCAGGATTACTTTATTATATGTAGTACTAGTCATTCCTCAAAGCAGGGTTCAGTTAAAAATAAAAACACAATGCCCCCCTCCCCCCAAAAAACAAAAACAAACCACCCAAGGTCCAGCCCAAACCAGGACCACAATTCCTTGAAATGAATGTACCCAAAGTACATACATGTTTGTGAGGTTTACACAAAGTTTCTTAGAGGGAAGAAACTGGGGGAGGTCCTTACACTCACCCTATCATCCCTGCCCCTTCTCGCCTGCCATGGCAGGACTACTTCTGTAGCTGGAGCGGAAGGCACAGCTGACCAGGGCCTATTGTGGGGAAACGGTGAACACTAAGGGGCCAAAGATTTGGATAAATTCAGCTAAGCACCCACACTCTGGGGCATATATTCTAATGGAAGTTTTTCAAGCATACACTTCACTACTCAGATAGGAAGCTTACCTCCCATTTGTCTAAAAGGTTTTTCCATTTACATTAACAATTTCTATCCAGATAAGGACCAATAGGTGCTGCTGTTTGCTGGGATTGTGTATTGCTGATACTATCTGATAAAGCAATTGTGTCACTAGCAATACATTTGAAACAGGTTTTAAATTATATCATTTGGCTTCTTTATTTGGTTGAAGTGGACCAAGGGAAAGGACTGGAGAGAAGTCTTCTATTGGTCTGCACCTAGTCCATACAGTAAATCAAGTGCATCTTTTTCCATATTCAGAAATTGCCAGTCCCCTTCCAGGCAACAGTTTTTCAGCATTCAGCCAAACTGAATTTGATTTGTGGATGAGCTAGTATGTAAACCCAATAAACAAAAGTGAGCCATTTCTGAGGTCCATTGCAAACACGAGAGAAGAACAGGTTTATGAAATACTGCTTTGGTGAAAACTTTGGTCATGAATACACTGGTAATCAGAAAAATCAGCTACCTGAGCCAGTCATCATTTCCTCACCAATACAAATGCAGGATTGAGTATAGGCCCTATTAACATACACTCAATGCAGCTGATTTCTCTTCCAAAGTGCTAACTGTCGGGGCTGGGAGAATTTTTACCTCACGCATCCAGACACTGAATGGCCTCTGCCAAGAGTCCTTCTTCTCCAGATGCAGGTAGGCATTGAACAGGATCAGATAGATATATCGTTCCAAATACTGTAGGCTCCTCAGTTGCAATGTCCGCATTTCCTTCTCGTCCTTGGTTGTTTTCCCCTGAAATGAAGGATGATATAATTGAAATGCTTTAAAGTCACCATCATTGATTGATTCCAAACAAATACCACATACAAGAATGCACTGAAAACAAAGATCTATATACCATGGGCCTAATTCTGAGCTGAGGTAAGCAGGAGGGGTATAAGAAATAAGAGTACATTATTTCTTCATCTGGCTAAAGCAGTCAAGAGCAAGGAATACCATCAAAATGACATTAGATGGTTCTATTTCTGTGGAAGGGAAGAGTACAGTTAGCTTTAGTTTATTGGGTGACCCTTGAAAAATTAGTCACTGGAATCTCAGCCTGTACTTAAGGCACCGCTTATTATAATATTTTACACTTTCAGTTCAGCAATTCCACAAGGATCAGAATGCCCTCTACTTTTTAAAAATAGTCCATCACTGAGGGGTTCTTCTCCCCATTAGCAAATGACATACCGCAAAAAAATCTCCCTCCTCTTTAAGAATATTCCTACAGTTGAGATATTCCCCTTTTAATATCCATTGGTATCTATCCTGTGAGGCTTTCTCCAAGTAGAAGTCCCCATAATTTGGTGGGAGGTGTGAAGCCATAAAGAATCTATCACACTGGGGAACAAGTTGCATAAAACCATGAGCCTTTCCACACATCATCCCCAGTTTCCAAACGCCCAGGAAGAAAATGGAGCTGGCTCTTCAACCTCACCTTCCCACCATAGGGCAAACCAATGTTTACAAGAATGAGGGAGAAGTTTATTTTTAATTTCACTTTATTTGTTAAAGCTCTTCCATGTATTATGATTCCTCAACACTGCTGCACACCAGATAGATTTTACTTCCTGGAACACATTCTGTTCATACCATAATGCACAGCAGTTCTGGCCTACTATCCAGCATCACCAGACCAAGGATTTTCTCACTATTTCTCATTGGTCTTTCCACATGATGCTGGAATCTAGAATCCTGCACTGAGCCTGAATGTTTGGTATTGCTTAGTGTGCCGATATAAATCCCTGTAAATCTCTGTTGAAGAATCCTTGCTTTCCTTGACCAGGTCAGCTATTATGTTCTTATTGGACAAATCTCCCTGCTCAATAAGAACTACATCCCTTCCCTTGCTGCCCTATCGAGTGCCAGTCCTGGTTCTGCTTGCCCATTTTTTGACAGGCTATTATGCAGTTGAAAACAAGTACTTTGTGATCAGATTTTCCTCTCTTAAAGGGTTATGTCTCTCCAAGACAGGAAGACACAAAGCAGGAGTCAACCCATTTGAGTTTTGCTGTTCCTTTTTTTAAAGTGGCATCACACTGTCTCCTTGGCAACAATAAATGTAACAAGTGATTGCACAATACTTGTATCAAAAAATGAAGTTGAGGAGCAGTCTCAGGTGGATTCAACATACACAAAGCCCTAGTCTTCCTGTACGTCAACCAGCCCACCTCACCCCAGAGCAGGCCACCCACAAAAAAAAACTAAATTTTCTGCTCCCTGCACAAAACAAAGAAAACTATTCATTGTGTTTAAATCATGGGCTGCTTCAAAAGCGTCCATGGGAACAAAAGACAACATAGCCTAACCACCTTTTAAAAGTTTAAGGACACTATGAAACGCGAGCCCCAATTCTGCTCACATTGAGTTAGTTTCCATACTTATGTGTGCAAACGTGGGCCCAGGTGTACAGGAATGTTTTTACAAGTGCACATTAGCTTTTGCTTTCTGAGTCTGTGGCCCTTTATATCTGCTCCTTTAATGGCTTGAGACCTCAGTCTGTCTTGACCTTTAGGACACCTTCGTGCTCCTTGAAATCATCCTAGAATGGAGTATTTCTGAAGAAAGGCCCAATCAGCCACCTTCTGGTGACAAAAATAAGTACGTACTTGAAAATCATTCCTGGTTTAGCTTGGCAATTCAAGCTCTCATTAAACTGTGGCTTCAACTGTATAAAGAGTTCTTCTTTAAGATGTAGCCCTCAAAAATAGAAAAGGTATTGCTGTGTGTGTGTGCTTGTGGGCACACGTGTAATATAGAGAAGGTCCAGGAATAGACATTCCCTGCCTCACCAGTCTGCAAACTATACCCTGTCTTTGTTATGGCTGTCCTATTTTTGAATGGTTATAGCTACTAGGCAACTGAGGGTTGGCTCTTCCTCACCTCCTGTCCCTAATCTGACTATACCACAGTAGTGACTAAGGGAAACATGGATTTACAGGTGGCTGCTCTTTCATTCACAATTTCTTGCTGAGCTCTCAAAAGACTCTGCCTGTGTTCCCCTTGAATACCACACTGTAAGTAGACACTAGTTCCTTCTACGTTCAAAATAGCTAACTCAAGAAGGGTCCAGAGCTTGTGACAGCCACACAGAGATCTATATCAACAGAAAAATAAAACTACTATTATTTCCAAGATGAATGCAAGTCAAGGCTGACAGACAAAGCATGATGTTCCCTATCACTCTGGTCCACTACACCAGCATCAAAACAAAGAAGTGGCACAACAGTCAATCAGCTTATGAGCAAGCTTGAGAGGAAGTTTGAGATATAGACGTCAAACTATTAAAAGAAAATCCAGAACTGGCCTGCAAATAGCATCTCCTCATTAGAGTGATGGGAAAAAAACAAACCAAAATGGCAATATTAGGAAGTGCGAGGCTGGATCAGACCTGGGGTCCATCTAGTCCAGTATCTTGACAGTGGCCAGTATCAGATGCTTCAGAGGAAGATGTAAGAACCCTGCAGATGTGGGATGATCTACTCCCCAACACATACACATTAGGTTTCATCCTAGTCCTGGTCTGGTCGAATTTAGCAGCATTAGGTCTATTTAACTCTGCACCCGTCCACACGACTAAGCCTGTTTTGTCGGCTTAAAGGGCTCTTAAAATCAATTTCTGTGCTCCTCTCCAGTGAGGGGTTTAGTGCTAAAATAAACCTTGCTGGGTCAAATTTGGGGCAGTGTGGATGCAATTCAACGGTATTGGCCCCCAGAGTGTTCCATTGTGACCGCTCTGGACGGCACTCTCAACTCAGATGCACTGGCCAGGTAGACAGGAAAAGCCCTGCAAACTTTTGAATTGCATTTCCTGTTTGGCCAGCATGGTGAGCTGATCAGCACAGGTGACCATGCAGAGTTCATCAACACAGGTGACCATGGAGTCCCAGAATTGCACAAGAGCTCCAGCATGGACCGAACAGGAGGTACTGGATCCGATTGCTGTATGGGGAGAAGAATCCGTGCATGCAGAGCTCACTTCCAAAAGATGAAATGCCAATATATTTGCCAAAATCTCCAAAGGCATGATGGACAGATGCTACAACAGGGACACACAGCAGTGCCGTGTGAAAGTTAAGGACCTGAGGCAAGCCTACCAAAAAACAAAGGATGCAAACAGTCACTCCGGGTCAGAGCCCCATACATGCCGGTTCTATGACAAGCTGCATGCAATTCTGGGGGTGGCCCCTACCACTACCCCACCACTGTCCATGGACACCTGCAAGGAGGGAGTCTCACGCAACAGGGATGAGGAGTTTGAAGATGAGGAGGTGGTGGTGGTTGAGGATAATGTACAGCAGGCAGGTGGAGAATCCCTTCTCCCTGGCAGCCAGGAACCGTTCATCACCTTGGAGCCAATACCCTCCCAAGGCTGGCTCCCAGACCATGAAGCCGGACAAGGAACCTCTGGTGAGTGTACCTTTGTAAATATAATACAGAGGTTAAAAGCAAGCGTGTTTAATGATTAATTTACCATGCCAAGCCAGTAGCAAGTAGTTTGGAACCATTGCAGAACAAAACCTTGCAGTGAATGGGCCCAGGCTTTGGCTGTTTGCCTTTGGCTGAAAATAAATCATCCCCACTGTTAGCCACGCGGTGGGGGGAGGCCCATTCATGCTGAGCTGTTCGCGTTCGGCTGACTAGGATCTTCCCTGACAAGCGGGTTTTCATCAAGGAGAAATAAAGAACTGTCACACTGTAGCCTGGCCAGTTGTGAAACTGGTTTTCAAAGCTTCTCTGATGCACAGGGTGCCCAGTTGTGCTCTTCTAATCGTCCTGGTGTCTGGTTGCATATAATCAGCGGCCAGGCGATTTGCCTCAACCTCCCACTCTGCCATAAACATCTCCCCCTTACTCTCACAGATATTGTGGAGCACACAGCAAGCAGCAATAACAATGGGAATATTTGTTTCGCTGAGGTCTAACCTGGTCAGTGAACTGTGCCTGTGAGCTTTTAAATGTCCAAATGCACATTCTACCACCATTCTGCACTTGCTCAGCCTATAGTTGAACTGCTCCTTACTATTGTCCAGGGTGCCTGTGTATGGCTTCATGAGCCATGGCATTAAGGTGTAGGCTGAGTCCCCAAGGATAACTGTAGGCATTTCAACATCCACAATGGTAATTTTCTGGACTGGGAAGTAAGTTCCTTCTTGCAGCTGTTCAAACAGACCAGAGTTCCTGAAGATGTAAGCGTCATGCACCTTTCCCAGCCATCCCACGTTGATGTCGGTGAACCATCCCATGTAGATCCACCGGTGCTTGTAGCACAACTGAGAAGTACCCTTTGTGGTTCACGTACTGGCTGCCAAGGTGGTCCAGTCCCAAGATAAGGAGATGCGTTCTATCTATTGCCCTACCACAGTTAGGGAACCCCATTGCAGGAAAGCCATCCACTATGACCTGCACATTTCCCAGAGTCACTACCCTTGATAGCAGCAGCTCAGTGATTGCGTTGGCTGCTTGGATCACAGCAGCCCCCACAGTAGATTTACCCACTCCAAACTGGTTCCCGACAGACCGGTAGCTGTCTGGCATTGCAAGCTTCCAGAGGGCTATCGCCACTTGCTTCTCAGCTGTGAGAGCTGCTCTCATCTTGGCATTCTTGCACTTCAGGGCAGGGGAAAGAAAGCCACAAAGTTCCATGAAAGTGCCCTTATGCATGCAAAAGTTTTGCAGCCACTTGGAATCATCCCAGACCTGCAACACTATGTGGTCTCACCAGTCTGTGCTTGTTTCCTGGACCCAGAATCGGCATTCCACAGCATGAACCTGTCCCATGATGTTCAAATTGCCAGGGCCCGCGTTTTGAGAGAAGTCTGTGTCCATGTCCTCATCGTTATCGTGATCACGCTGTCATCGCCTCCTCGTCTGCTTTTGCAGGTTCTGCACATGCTGCAGGATAATGCGAAAGGTGTTTACAATGCTCACTGCAGCAGCAGTGAGCTGGGTGGGCTCCATGCTTGCCGTGGTATGGCATCTGCAGGACAGCAGAGTTGCAGCAGAAGTGGTGGAGGGTGATGGCTAGCACCGCACACATTTCCCCAGGGAGAACACAAGTACTTGGGAGCCCATGACAGAAAACATGGAGAAATTCGCTATCGAGGCAATAGCAGCAGAACAGAGTTGCAGTGGAAGCAGCGTATGATGATGGTTTGCAGACTTACTGCACCATCTGCTGCAAGCAGCACCCAGTACACAACAGCAGCAGTGTCAGTGAGCTGAGCTGAGCGGGTTGCACGCTTGCCATGGTATGGAGGCTGCGCGGGAAAAAAGGTGCAAAACAATTGTCTGCCATTGTTTTCATGGAGAGAGGAGACACTGACAACATGTACCCCAAACCACCTGTGACAATGTTTTTGTCCCATCAGGCACTGGGAGCTTAACCCAGAATTCCAATGGGTGACAGAGACTGCAGGAACTGTGGAATAGCTACCCACAGTGCACCGGTCCATAAGTTGATGCTAGCCACGGTAGTGAGGACGCACTCTGCCAACTTAATGCGCTTAGTGGGGACATACACAATCGACTGTATAAAATCGATTTCTAAAAATCAACTTCTATAAAATTGACTTAATTTCATAGTGTAGACATACCCCTAGTGTCTACTAATTAGAGGCTGGCTTAAGCCCTGAAGCATGAGATTTAACACCCTTTCCAACATGTTTAATCACTAATTGGGATAAATGAATATTCTTGTTAGCCATCTAAAATATCCAATCCCTCTTTGAATCTTGCTAAATTTATGGCTTCAACAATCTCCTGTGGCAAGGAGTTCCACAGTCTACTTACACACTGAGAAGCATAAGTAGCTGAGAAGAGTATTAAGAGAGCATATCTCTAAAGTAAGGATACAAAATAGCTGTCTTAATTTAAGGTTTTTTATTTATTAATATTTTAGAGAAAAACAGTAACAGGAAAATAAGGAAGCAAGAACACCAGAGTATGTATGAAGCTGGAGTGCTAAATACTCAAGGCAACAAGACAATCTTGATTTTAATTACATTTCCATTCAAAACTGGTTATCTGAAAAACTTGTCAGTTTTTTTAAATAGCCTATTAGATGAATGGCCTTTCATCTAGTAATATTAACAGCATAAGAGCATAAAAAAGCATAAGAGGAGTACCCAAAATGTAGTTTTCAATGCTATAGAATTATGCAGTTTAGAATTAGATTCTGTGCAGCTGGATAAGGGAAAGTCAATATTTATTGCTTAGCAAATCAGCAATCACCCATACCTGGAAAACTCTTGTTTCTAATTGCACACACCCGCTATGGTATGTTATTTTACTAATATATGACCAACTGTAAGATTTGGAAGCAGTGGACACAAACCTCCACAGCCAAGATATTTTGTAATCCCTCTTCTCAAAAATGTATGAAGCTGTGGGCTGTTTGCCAGGGGAACACTAAAAACCTTGGGGGGTGGGGAGAGAATACAGAAAAGTTGTGGACTACTTTTATTGCTTTTCTTTCCCATTTAAATGTCTTTATTCTCTTCCTCCATTGCTATTTTCAATTCATTCAGTGTTCAGCTTCCTCCCTTCTGTCTGTTTTCTCCTTCATTTTCTCTTTGGTCTCTTTTCCCCAAAAAATTAATCCTCTTCCCTTTTTCTAGACTAGATACCTTTCCTCCTTTCCAATGGTCTTCCTTTGTTATTTTTTTCCCCATTTGTTCTCTAACCCCTAGTGATTTCTTCTTTTCTCTCCTTCAAATCAAATTCTCTCTCTGATCACGTCTGCCCACACTTACATTGCCCAGTAACTTCTCCCTGTCTTCTGCCATCCCTGCTTTTGTCAGTATCCCTTCCTTCCAGTGCTGGTACTCGCCTTTCCCACAGACTCTCAGTGCTCCATGTTCCAGCTGGAACACATGGCCCAAGCTGTGCACTGATCAGAAGAGTACTCTTATGTTAAAGTGAGGAGTGCTCCTGTGACCATTGGCTGGCTCCCCCCCTCTGGCCTTGTGTTTGAGGCAAGGTAAGGAGCAGTGGTATCTGTAACAGCGGAGCAGGCTGGTGATGAGAAGCATGCCAGAAAGTAACAGGCTTTGCCAAAACAGCTTAAAACCCTTGGCTTGAGTGGGGGAACAGCAGGTGTCTGGTGATGTCTGCTGTCTAGCACAGAGCCAGGACTTCAAATCTCCCTTTGGCAGGAACTCAGAGCTATCGTGAGGGACAGCAGGATAAATGTTACTTTGCAGGAGTCTCCTGGTTCAGAAAACAGGTGTGGGAGGCCTGAAGTTATGATCATTTCAGGTACTGAGCAGGAATGTATCATATAAAATAGTCATGGCAATAAGCACATAGTAAATCTTATTCTAAACCAAGCTATAGCAGAATGATGGACGCTGGCACTGAAGCAGGTCAGTTACAAGAAATACAGTTCCAATGAGCTCACGTAAAACATTTAGAGAAAAATCTCTCAGTTTAATAGGTTCAATATTTCTAAATAAGAAATTAACTTATTTAACAATGATTGACACAAGCAATGTCACATGCTCCATAAGTAGGTGCATAATAAAAATGGTATAAACAGCCGTAAAAAAAAAAAAAAACAACAGTTAGGAATTGTCAAAGCTAACTAGGGGATTTGGAGGCCCAATTATCCTCTATGCAGCGTGGGCCTCCAAATCCCCTAGGCCGGTTTGAAAATCTCAACCAATGTCAATATTGTAGCAGGGTGCAGTCCCAGAGCATGCTGAGTGTGGAGCTGCAATCACCCTTGTTTGTGATGGTTCTCTCAGCCATCAGCATGGTTTGGTTGCCAAGGCGTCTTAGTCCAAACACCACAAAATAAAAGGCTTCTGTCCCAGCCATAAGGTGGGTACAGCCCTTCTCTCCAGAGGCTCTTCGACCTTTATTCAAGCCTTGCCCTTCCCCTGGGCTCAGCTCTAGCCCCTCCTGGGCTCTGCTCAGTCTCCCCATCCTCCTGCTGTTCACCAGGGTCACTGCATCACCTCACTAGGTGAAAGTATAAACAGCTTCCCAGACATCCACAACTCTGAAAGGCCACCAATAACGTAGTCTCTCTCTTGTACACACATGTTTAAAATAACACCAAGAATTTTCCTTCAATCTCTAGGGACTGTCTCAACATGCAAAGGGTACAGCTACACTGACTTCTGCTTTTCCAGCAACCTTCTCTTAAAGCTAAGTTTGATTCTACTTAACTGCATCATTCTCTCTCCATATGCTTGCCAAGTATCATATGTCCTATTTATTTGCTTGCTGAGATTTTCTCCTTCTTTCTGGAAAATTGTGCAAGTACTACTAGCGGGATTGGTGCTGACTGATGACAAGGATGTTGGCTATGAAAATCTGATTGGTCATGAGATTTCTGATTGTAAGTACGACCTTGTCATAGGTTGACTTGCACCTTTAAGAGGGAGTGGGGCCTAGTGTCTCTGTGACCAATTACCTGATACTCAAACGGGCTGAAGGAGAGGCCTTATAAAGAAGGAAGCTGGCAGGGCAAGCTGCAAAGCGTTAACAGACTCCTACAGGCAAGTTTGAGACATTAGGGGAACAAGACCCCAGATAGATAGGGCTTAGAGTGGCCTGCTTAAAACAGTGAATTTAATTGGCCCTTGTGGATGTTAGTTTTGTTTGCAACTGCGATATTAGTAAACCCAGACTTTAGTAAGGAGTGCATGCACAGAAAGAAACCTGTGTGAAATTTACTGAGGAGCCCAGGAAGAAGGGATGTACCACAGAGCCACTCCTGGCCACCAGAGGGTGCTTGGAAGGCAGCTGACCCTGTTACAGGGCTAAAACAAACAAGAAATCACCTTCTGATTGCATCCATTCTATGTCTTCCAGTTGTAGAGATGATGTGCCAAATTCTACCTTTACTCACACCCCATCCAACCTAGTGCAAGTACTGTGATTTCACAGGACGTATGCAAGCACAGAATATGGTCCAATTACATTAGTCAGATCTTTGCATCTCCACTGAAGAGAACAGTACATGGTGATTGTCTGGTCCCTTAGCCAGTGTTTTTTGTGAAATTGAATGAACTAGATCCCAGCAGCCTTGCACTGGTATTATCTTCACTTTTCATTACTGCAAGCGTATTCTTCACATCTCCTTTTCCAAAAACTGTACATATCTTTGACTTTGTGGATGATGAGACTTACCATGGATAATTGCTAATTCTTTCCACATTAGCTTCAGATCTGTAATAACAGCTGCAGTGAGTTCAGCTCCATTTTCACTTTGGAGGCGATATGGGAAACAAACCCGCAGAAAGATATCCATCGGCTGGTATGCAGACTCAGCTGCATGCTTAGATGACAGTGGTCACTGGATACAAAATTTGGTCAAATGTTCCTAGTATAGCACGATCCATTTGCATAAGCCTTGGGCTACTGACTCTATACAGACATTGGTACTGTGGAAATTCACTCACATCAAGATGACTATGCAAGACAGCTGTATAAACCTTCCACACAACCTAAATCCCAGACAGGGAAATACCCAGAATGAAAAGGTTATTGAAAAGTTACCTTAGTTTAAAAGTCCAGATTGGATTTATTCTCACCGTCATCTTTCCGAACATTAGAAGTCAAACAGCCCTTGGTATTTTTGCTGCGAAGCAGGGAGAGACCTCCATTTTTGCCCAAGTTCTCAAGTGTGCTGAATTAGTGAGGTTCTACTGTACTGTAGATATGTAATGGTTTGTAATGAGCTTGTCATAAGGTATAATTCCCAAATCTGAACCTTAGCGTCCAAAATTTGGGTACCTGGATGAATCCTCTAAGCTTAATTACCAGCTTAGATCCTGTAGCGCTGCCACCAACCAGGAATTCCAGTGCCTGGTACACTCTGGTCCCCCCAAAACCTTCCCTGGGGACCCCAAGACTCAGATGCCTTGAATCTCACAACACATGGAAATAACCCACTTCCCTTCCCCCCTCTTTACCTCCTCCCAGGCTTCCCCTCCCTGGGTTACCCTGGAAGATTACTGTACTTAAACTCCTTGAATTACAAAACAGAGAGGACAATTCACCTTCCCCCCTCCTTCTTTTTCCCCCTCCCAGTCTTTCCCTGAGAGAGACAGTAATCCTGGCACAGAGATTCCTATCCCCTTGAGCCTCAACTAGAAAAGAATCAAACAGGTCTTAAAAGTCGAATGCTTTTAATAAAAGAAAGCAAAAGACATACATATCATTCTCTGAATCAAGATAAAATAGTACAGGGTCTGGTTAATATAAAAAATGAATAAACAGTCCTTATCAAAGAAAAATACAATTTAAACATTTCCAGCAAATTACACACTTGCAAATACAGAAACAATGTAAAAGCCTATATTGTCTTCTACTTGTATTTACAAGTTGGAAAACAGAAGATTAGAGAGCCTGGAGATAGTGTGTATCACCCATTAGAGCCATAGAGAGCACACAGACACAGAACAAAGGACCCACACCCAAAACTTCCCTCCCTTGAGATTTGACAGTATCTTGTTTCCTGATTGGTCCTCTGGTCAGGTGTTGTTTGTTACCCCTTTCCAGGTGAAAGAGACATTAACCCTTAGCTATCTGTTTATGACAGAGCTATACAGAGTTAATTCTTTCTCAAGGGGGTTCTGGAGATTTCAGCTCTGCCTACATTGTCACCACAGACCCTTATCTCCTGGATTGACTTATTTACAAGGAAAGCTTTACAGCTCTCTGTGGGAATCCACACAAGGGTGTCAGACCTTGCCCCCTCATCTAGAGCTATGTAGGGTCTGGTGTATTTCTCCCATGGGATAGGAGTAAGATTTGTAGATCCCAGGGCACTTATGAAGTCCGTAATCATATGCACAATAGAATTCTACTGTATAGCATCTCCCGTGCCCCAGCATGCAAGGGGATCATGGCTGGCACACCCACTGGTCCTAACGTCCCTGCAAAGGAGGAAAATATTGACTGTTAGGGTATTAGCCTGTTCTAGGGCTAGAATGAATTCAGAGTGGCTCCATTCCCACTCCACAGCTGGCAAGGGAAGGTGGTAAAGACTCCTTTCATCTACTCCCAGAGACAGCTTTAGTGTGCAGCTTGACCAGTTCAGCTGCACCCTAGTTCCAGGCTTTTGCCGTGTGTGACGAACGGAAATATAATAGCTACCATTTCCGAGATTTGGAATATGTAGGCACTTCATCTCTAAACGAAGACCATCTTCTACAAGCCAACCCATGGAGATGAACATTCAGATTCCTTGGCTCTGCTAATGCCAGAGGGAGAGAGCATTTATCCCCACCCCCTACTCCCTTCACATTTTGTATTTAAAACTCATGATCGTGATGGTGTAACTGTTTGGTTGTCTGGGAAACTAGAGGATATCACTGAAAAAAGTTAATATCACACTGAAAAATGCAATGTGTCTTGCCATAAAATAAATGGAACTTGGGCGAAGAAGAGGAGAATGGTGGTGACAACAGTGGAGGTGGAAAAAACGAACAAGAATTTCTGTGCTGGCTTTAGCAGCCAAAAGAATGACCCGTCAGATCTATTTTAAGCCAGGCGTTAACTGGTTTTGGAAAGCAATTCTTCTCTGAATCATTTTTATATGACAGTTCACAGCATTCCAAAGCTGCTCTAATTACACATGGCCTGGCCTTCGAGACACATTACCTGCTAGAATGAGATCTCTGGGGAGAAAGCCGGTCAGACTGGTGGTCTAAAATGGCTGTTCTGGGGAGAGAAGGAGTTTGCTGGGGAAGGGAGAGATTTAAGTTGCTGTCTAGAAGCTTTAGTTACACTTTCACTATCGTTCTGGGAAAACTTAGGGCCTGATCCTGCAAGTATTCCTGATATAGAACTCCCATACCCTTTTGTCATTTCAGTTTCACTTTATAATCCCCTAAAACAGCAGCTTCACTGACTGTCTGGTATGAGTACAAATCTGCATAGCCTGCCATAAATAGAGTTGGGCAAATAGCCTATTCTATTCTATCTAGATATTTGTAAGCTGCTAATCACCATGGCATGTAGGCCAAATGTTTCCACAAATATTCATTTGAAGGATTTTTTTTAAACCATTTGTGCCCTCTGCGTTGTTTCCACAAATATTCATGCAATCAGATCCACTAGCATATCTGCTCTCAGCAAGGGAATCTCTGAAGCTCATGTCTGAATGCTCACACAATGCAAAATTTAAACTGGCTTTCTGCAAGCACTCATAACAAAAACCTGATGTTCAAGTTTGTGCTAGTGTGCAATGTGATTTTCATAAAATCATAGAATATCAGGGTTGGAAGGGACCTCAGGAGGTCATCTAGTACAACCCTCTGTTCAAAGTAGAACCAATCCCCAGACAGACTTTTTGTCTCAGATCCCTAAATGGCCCCCTCAAGGATTGAACTCACAACTCTCGGTTTAGTGGGCCAATGCTCAAACCACTGAGCGATCCCTCCCCCCATTTCAGTAATAAATAGGGCTGTCAGTTAATAAATGTTAACAAATCACAACCAAGCAACAAAATACATTTGGAATAGGAAGTCAAAGTAGAAAAAAAAATAAATTGGCAAATAATTCCAAAACAACAAATACATGTAAGAAAGTTACCATCTGTTCACAAATATTCCATAAGCAGAAAAGACACACAGCCCATCAGATCACTCCTTTCTGGGAATTATTCGCTCAGCTCTCCTCCTAAAGCTATGCAGTTGCTTTTACTTTTCAAATCATTTAATTTACTTTTTGGGAAATAAATATTCCATCCCCAAGCTGAATGTTTCTAGACCCAAAAGTCGCTATCATATTTCTCCATTCTGATAAAATCCCCTCCTCATGCTCTTTGTCAGGGTGAAATCGAGGAATAGCACAAAGCTACAAAAGGGAAAACCTAGCCCGCCTTTCAGTTAGTGGGGAAAATTGAAGGCTAATATTGTTTGATTAAACAAATATTTTCCAGTAGTCTCCAACTTCCATTTCAGTAATAAATAGGGCTGTCGATTAATCACAGTTAATTCACGCGATCAACTCAAAAAAATTAATCGTGATTAATCAGACTGTTAAACAATAGAATGCCAATTTGAATTTATTGAATATTTGTGAATGTTCTTCTACATTTTCAAATATATTGATTTCAATTACAACACAGAATACAAAGTGTACAGTGCTCACTATATATAAATTACAAATATTTGCACTGTAAAATGATAAATAAAATAGTATTTTTCTATTCACCCTATACAAGTACTGTGGTGCAATCTCTTTATCATGAAAGTGCAACTTACAAAAGTAGATGTGTTTGTTACATAACTGCAGTCACAAACAAAACAATGTAAAACTTAAGAGCCTACAAATCCACTCAATCCTACTTCTTCTTCAGCCAATCACTCAGACAAACAAGTTTGCTTACATTTACGGGAGATAATTCTGCCCGCTCATTATTTATAATGTCACCTGAAAGTGAGAACAGGGATTCTCATGGCAATTTTGTAG